>NW_027004368.1:30000-152006 GCF_036934945.1 Oncorhynchus masou masou
TTTAGGTTCCCCCCACCCTAACCCTAACCCCCCACACCCACTATTTATACGGAATGTGTGTTTAGGTTCCCCCACCCTAACCCTAACCCCCCCCCACACCCACTATTTATACGGAATGTGTGTTTAGGTTTCCCCCCCCACACACCCACTATTTATACGGAATGTGTGTTTAGGTTCCCCCCCACCCTAACCCCCCCCCCCCCACACCCACTATTTATACGGAATGTGTGTTTAGGTTCCCCCCCCCCACACCCACTATTTATACGGAATGTGTGTTTAGGTTCCCCCCCACACCCACTATTTATACGGAATGTGTGTTTAGGTTCCCCCCCACACCCACTATTTATACGGAATGTGTGTTTAGGTTCCTCCCCACCCTAACCCTAACCCCCCCCACACCCACTATTTATACGGAATGTGTGTTTAGGTTCCCCCCACCCTAACCCTAACCCCCCACACCCACTATTTATACGGAATGTGTGTTTAGGTTCCCCCTAACCCTAACCCCCCCCCCCACACACACACACATATAATACGGAATGTGTGTTTAGGTTCCCCCCCACCCTAACCCTAACCCCCCCCCCCACACCCACTATTTATACGGAATGTGTGTTTAGGTTCCCCCCACCCTAACCCTAACCCCCCCACACCCACTATTTATACGGAATGTGTGTTTAGGTTCCCCCACCCTAACCCTAACCCCCCACACCCACTATTTATACGGAATGTGTGTTTAGGTTCCTCCCCACCCTAACCCTAACCCCCCCCCCACACCCACTATTTATACGGAATGTGTGTTTAGGTTCCCCCCACCCTAACCCTAACCCCCCCCCCACACCCACTATTTATACGGAATGTGTGTTTAGGTTCCCCCCCCCCACCCTAACCCCCCCCCCCACACCCACTATTTATACGGAATGTGTGTTTAGGTCCCCCCCCCCCACACACACACAACTTATATGGAATGTGTGTTTGGTTCCCCCCCCACCCTACCCCCCCCCCCACACCCACTATTTATACGGAATGTGTGTTTAGGTTCCCCCACACCCACTATTTATACGGAATGTGTGTTTAGGTTCCCCCCCCACCCACTATTTATACGGAATGTGTGTTTAGGTTCCCCCCCCACCCTAACCCTAACCCCCCCCCCCCCCCCACACCCACTATTTATACGGAATGTGTGTTTAGGTTCCCCCCACCTAACCTAACCCCCCACACCCACTATTTATACGGAATGTGTGTTTAGGTTCCACCTCCGAGAATGACGGAGGTTGCTTCCACATATTCACCAACTGGGTGGAGTTGATAAACAACAACAACTAGGTCACAACAACAAGTCACAACAACTCACACACAGCTAAAAGTTAATGAATGGGAATTAAGAAATATATAAATATTAGGACGAGTAACGTCGGAGTGGCATTGACTAAAATACAGTAGAATAGAATACAGTAGAATAGAATACAGTAGAATAGAATACAGTAGAATAGAATACAGTAGAATAGAATACAGTTGAATAGAATACAGTAGAATAGAATACAGTTGAATAGAATACAGTTGAAAATAATACAGTAGAATAGAATACAGTTGAAAAGAATACAGTTGAATAGAATACAGTGAAATAGAATACAGTAAAATAGAATATAGTTGAAAAGAATACAGTTGAAAAGAATACAGTTGAATAGAATACAGTTGAAAAGAATACAGTAGAATAGAATACAGTTGAAAAGAATACAGTAGAATAGAATACAGTTGAAAAGAATACAGTAGAATAGAATACAGTAGAATAGAATACAGTTGAAAAGAATACAGTTGAATAGAATACAGTGAAATAGAATACAGTAAAATAGAATATAGTTGAAAAGAATACAGTTGAAAAGAATATAGTTGAATAGAATACAGTGAAATAGAATACAGTAAAATAGAATATAGTTGAAAAGAATACAGTTGAAAAGAATACAGTTGAATAGAATACAGTTGAAAAGAATACAGTAGAATAGAATACAGTTGAATAGAATACAGTTGAAAAGAATACAGTTGAATAGAATACAGTTGAAAAGAATACAGTTGAATAGAATACAGTTGAAAAGAATACAGTTGAAAAGAATACAGTAGAATAGAATACAGTTGAATAGAATACAGTTGAAAAGAATACAGTTGAATAGAATACAGTTGAAAAGAATACAGTAGAATAGAATACAGTTGAAAAGAATACAGTTGAAAAGAATACAGTTGAATAGAATACAGTTGAAAAGAATACAGTAGAATAGAATACAGTTGAAAAGAATACAGTAGAATAGAATACAGTTGAAAAGAATACAGTAGAATAGAATACAGTAGAATAGAATACAGTAGAATAGAATACAGTAGAAGTCAGAAGTTTACATACACTTAGGTTGGAGTCATTAAAACTCGTTTTTCAACCACTCCACACATTTCTTGTTAACCAACTATAGTTTTGGCATGTTTTGGCATGTCATGTTCGGACATCTACTATGTGTAGGACACAAGTCATTTCTCCAACACTTGTTTACAGACAGATTACTTCACTTATAATTCACTGTATCACAATGCCAGTGGGTCAGAAGTTTACATACACTGAGTTGACTGTGCCTTTAACCTCTTGAAACTCCCCATCCCGGATCCGGGATTGTGACTAAGCCTCAGGCTCATTAGCATAACGCAACGTTAACGATTTCTGAAAATCGCAAATAAAATTAAAATAATGCGTTTGCTCTCAAGCTTAGCCTTTTCTTAACAACACTGTCATCTCAGATTTTCAAAATATGCTTTTGAACCATAGAAATTGACTAATTTGTGTAAGAGTATGCAAAGCTAGCATAGCATTTTGTGTAGCATGTAGCACGCAACATTTTCACAAAAGCCAGATAACCAAATAAATAAAATCATTTACCTTTGAAGAGCTTCTGATGTTTTCAATGAGGAGACTCCCAGCCACATACCAAATGCGCAGTGTTTCCTGAAAGCGTCTGTGTGTAGGAGAAATCGTTCCGTTTTCTACATTGCGCCTGGCTACCAAACGAACCGAAAATGCAGTCACCTACAACGTGAAACTTTTTCCGGATTAACTACATAATATCGACGAAACATGGCAAACGTTGTTTGGAATCAATCCTCAAGGTGTTTTTTCACATATCTCTTCATTGACATGCAGTTCGTGGAAGCTTGCTTTCTCTCTGTGCCCCATGGAAAAATACTGGCAGGTGACTTTTGCGCACCAATTTCGGCGCAGGACACCGGGCGGACACGTGGTAAATGTGGTCTCTTATGGTCAATCTTCCAACGATCTGCCTACAAATACGTCACAATGCTGCAGACACCTTGGGGAAACGACAGAAAGGGCAGACTCATTCCTCTTGCGTTCACAGCCATATAAGGAGATCATGAAAGACAGAGCCTCAAAAATCCTTGTCATTTCCTGGATGCCAAGTCCTCTTGGTTTTGCCTGAAGCTCACGTTAAAGGGCACGCACAGAGAAGATATTTGTATTTCTGGACACGTCAGAGTGTTTTCTTTCGAACAGTAGCAATTATATGCATAGTCGAGCATCTTTTTGTGACAAAATATCTTGTTTAAAACGGGAACGTTTTTCTTCCAAAAATGAAATAGCGCCACCATAAGTGTAAGAGGTTAAACTGCTTGGAAAATTACAGAAAATTATGTCACGGCTTTAGAAGCTTCTGATAGGCTAATTGACATAATTTGTGTCAATTGGGGGTGTACCTGTGGATGTACTTCAAGGCCTACCTTCAAACTCAGTGCCTCTTTGTCGATATCATGGGAAAATCAAAAGAAATCAGCCAAGACCTCCACAAGTCTGGTTCATCCTTGGGAGCAATTTCCAAACGCCTGAAGCTACCACGTTCATCTGTACAAACAATAGTACGCAAGTATAAACACCATGGGACCACACAGCCGTCATACTGCTCAGGATGGAGACGCGTTCTGTCTCCTAGAGATGAACGTACTTTGGTGCAAAAAGTGCAAATCAATCCCAGAACAACAGCAAAGGACCTTGTGAAGATGCTGGAGGAAACAGGTACAAAAGTATCTCTATCCACAGTAAGACGAGTCCTATATCGACATAACCTGAAAGGCTGCTCAGCAAGGAAGAAGCCACTGCTCCAAAACCGCCATAGAAAAGCCAGACTACCTACGGTTTGTAACTGCACATGGAGACAAAGATCATACTTTTTAGAGAAAAGTCCTCTGGTCTGATGAAACAAAAATAGAACTGTTTGGCCATAATGACCATCGTTATGTTTGGAGGAAAAAGGGGGAAGTGGATTTGAGGTGTCAAATCAAAAAAAATGTCGTTTCAAAGCCCTTCGTACATAAGCTGATATATCAAAGTGCTGTACAGAAACCCAGTTTAAAACTGGGAGGGGGAGGGGAGGGGGAGAGGGGAAGAGGAAGGGGGAGAGAGGGGAAGAGGAAGAGGAGGGGGAGAGAGGGGAAGAGGAAGGGGAGGGGGAGAGAGAGGGAGGGAGAGAGGGAATGAAAGAATTATGGGGAGAGAGGGAGAGAGGAGAAGAGGAGGGGGGAGGGGGAGAGAGGGGAAGAGGAAGGGGAGGGGGAGAGAGGGGAAGAGGAAGGGAGGGGGGAGAGAGGGGAAGAGGAAGGGGAGGGGGAGAGAGAGGGAGGGAGAGAGGGAATGAAAGAATGAGAGGGGAGAGGGAGAGAGGAGAAGAGGAAGGGGAGGGGGAGAGAGAGGGAGGGAGAGAGAGGGAATGAAAGAATTGAGGGGAGAGAGGAGATTGACTAAATTATTAAAGCACTATTAAAATTCATTCAACACATTTGCCTGAAATGCCTTTAAAAGGTGTTGAATATTTGATTGTTTTCCGTATATAGATTTGGGGTTTTGCTTCAGAATTAAATGGTTTGTTTTTGCCATTTTGCACCATTTTCTAACACAAAACATGTTTCAGGACAGGAGAGAAGAGTGAATGTTTTACCCAGCAGGAGTGTTTACCTGGGTCTCTGTTAATAGACATGTTATGACCAGGAGTGTCCAGTGTTTACCTGGGTCTCTGTTAATAGACATGTTATGACCAGGAGTGTCTAGTGTTTACCTGCGTCTCTGTTAATAGACATGTTATAAACAGGAGTGTCTAGTGTTTACCTGGGTCTCTGTTAATAGACATGTTATGACCAGGTGTGTTTACCTGGGTCTCTGTTAATAGACATGTTATGAACAGGGGTGTCTAGTGTTTACCTGGGTCTCTGTTAATAGACATGTTATGACCAGGAGTGTCTAGTGTTTACCTGGGTCTCTGTTAATAGACATGTTATGACCAGGAGTGTCCAGTGTTTACCTGGGTCTCTGTTAATAGACATGTTATGACCAGGAGTGTCCAGTGTTTACCTGGGTCTCTGTTAATAGACATGTTATGACCAGGAGTGTCTAGTGTTTACCTGGGTCTCTGTTAATAGACATGTTATGACCAGGAGTGTCTAGTGTTTACCTGGGTCTCTGTTAATAGACATGTTATGACCAGGTGTGTTTACCTGGGTCTCTGTTAATAGACATGTTATGACCAGGAGTGTCTAGTGTTTACCTGGGTCTCTGTTAATAGACATGTTATGACCAGGAGTGTCCAGTGTTTACCTGGGTCTCTGTTAATAGACATGTTATGACCAGGTGTGTTTACCTGGGTCTCTGTTAATAGACATGTTATGACCAGGAGTGTCTAGTGTTTACCTGGGTCTCTGTTAATAGACATGTTATGACCAGGAGTGTCTAGTGTTTACCTGGGTCTCTGTTAATAGACATGTTATGACCAGGAGTGTCTAGTGTTTACCTGGGTCTCTGTTAATAGACATGTTATAAACAGGAGTGTCTAGTGTTTACCTGGGTCTCTGTTAATAGACATGTTATGACCAGGAGTGTCTAGTGTTTACCTGGGTCTCTGTTAATAGACATGTTATGACCAGGAGTGTCTAGTGTTTACCTGGGTCTCTGTTAATAGACTGACTGTCCTGCTGTTCGTATACAGGAAGACAGTGTGCCAGACTGATCCTGTCCTGCTGTTCATATACAGGAAGACAGTGTGCCAGACTGATCCTGTCCTGCTGTTCATATACAGGAAGACAGTGTGCCAGACTGATCCTGTCCTGCTGTTCATATACAGGAAGACAGTGTGCCAGACTGATCCTGTCCTGCTGTTCGTATACAGGAAGACAGTGTGCCAGACTGATCCTGTCCTGCTGTTCATATACAGGAAGACAGTGTGCCAGACTGATCCTGTCCTGCTGTTCATATACAGGAAGACAGTGTGCCAGACTGATCCTGTCCTGCTGTTCATATTCAGGAAGACAGTGTGCCAGACTGATCCTGTCCTGCTGTTCGTATACAGGAAGACAGTGTGCCAGACTGATCCTGTCCTGCTGTTCGTATACAGGAAGACAGTGTGCCAGACTGATCCTGTCCTGCTGTTCATATACAGGAAGACAGTGTGCCAGACTGATCCTGTCCTGCTGTTCATATACAGGAAGACAGTGTGCCAGACTGATCCTGTCCTGCTGTTCATATACAGGAAGACAGTGTGCCAGACTGATCCTGTCCTGCTGTTCATATACAGGAAGACAGTGTGCCAGACTGATCCTATAATGTCTGCTGCAAGTCAGGTTACGTCTCAAGATGGCACCTTATTCCCTATATAGTGCACTACCAGGACCCATAAGGCTCTGGTCAGTCAGGTTAGCAGGAGGCTGGTCTCTACTCTGGCTCACAGGATGGCACCTTATTCCCAGGAGGCTATAGTGCAGGACTACCAGGACCCATAAGGCTCTGGGTCAGTCAGGAGGTGGTCTCTCTGGCTCAAGATGGCACCTTATTCCCTATGTAGTGCACTACCAGGACCCATAAGAAGTAGTGTGGCTGTACTCTGGCTCTAGCAGGAGGCTGGCTGTAGCAGGAAGCTGGCCGGCCTCTACTCTGGCTGTAGCAGGATGCCGGCCTCTACTCTGTCCCCTCATTATAGTCTAGTTTATGTTATTCCTGAAGACTTTATTCTGTTGATGGAAGTAGGATGCATTTGATTGGTTTAATCTGGGGGGAAATAACTCCAATCATTGATCAGCTAAATGTGTTGTTTTGAAGAAAGAAAGAGGCAACAAGTCATTATTTAATCATTATTTTCAGTTTATTTCAATGATGTATCGTATCTCCTGTGTGTCTCCAGACTCTCCAGACACAGATGGGTTATGTACTGGCAAGATGAACATGGAGACAGAGAGGATCTCATGGTCCTGTTTATATCAGAGAGACAGAATAACTGGGATAAATGGTAAGAGTCCCCTCAGGGCCAGCTGGAGACAGAGGCATCTTTATAACCCTGTTTGTCTCCAGACTCTCTGGACTAGATGGGCCAAATGGTAATGAGGCCCAGTTGAGGGACCATGGAGACAGAAGACATCTATATGGTCCCCATAGAGCCTCAGGACTAGATGGGCTAAATGGTAATGAGGCCCAGTTGAGGGAACATGGAGACAGAGAGACATCTTTATGGTCCTGTTTGTCTCCAGACTAGATGGGCTAAATGGTAATGAGACCCAGTTGAGGGACCATGGAGACAGAGAGACATCTATATGGTCCTGTTTGTCTCCAGACTCTCTGGACTAGATGGGCTAAATGGTAATGAGACCCAGTTGAGGGACCATGGAGACAGAGAGACATCTTCATGGTCCTGTTTGTCTCCAGACTAGATGGGCTAAATGGTAATGAGACCCAGTTGAGGGACCATGGAGACAGCAGAGACATCTTTATGAGTCCAGTTTGTCTCCAGACATAGATGGGCTAAATGGTTCTGAGGCCCAGTTGAGGGACCATGGAGACAGAGAGACATCTTTATGGTCCTGTTTGTCTCCAGACTCTCTGGACTAGATGGGCTAAATGGCAATGAGGCCCAGTTGAGGGACCATGGAGACAGAGAGACATCTTTATGGTCCTGTTTGTCTCCAGACTCTCTGGACTAGATGGGCTAAATGGTAATGAGACCCAGTTGAGGGACCATGGAGACAGAGAGACATCTTTATGGTCCTGTTTGTCTCCAGACTCTCTGGACTAGATGGGCTAAATGGTAATGAGACCCAGTTAGGGATCCATTCCAAACTGCAACATCCCTTGTCCTTTACTGTTAACTGCCAAAGGGCCCCGTTGGACACATGGAAATAAAACTAACCTATAGAACTGGAAGGTCTGGGACATATTGGAGACAAACCTGCTTTATAATTTGACATCAATCCAGTGTTCCTGTTTGTCTCCAGTCTCTGGACTAGATGGGCTAAATGGTAATGGCCCCAGTTCTCAATCCACAGACTGTATGGAGACAGTTCAGCAGACATCTTTATACCTGATTGTCAACTCTCTGGACTAGATTGGGCAGTAAAGGACACCATGTTGACTCCAACAGTCCAGTATCCCTCCCTCCAACCCGGCTGGTCATTAGATTATGGACACCATGTTGACTCCAACAGTCCAGTATCCCTCCCTCCAACCCGGCTGGTGGATTGGGGCAGTAAAGGACACCATGACTCCAACAGTCCAGTATCCCTCCCTCCAACCCGGCTGGTAGATGTAAAGGACACCATGTTGACTCCAACAGTCCAGTATTCCCTCCAACCCGGCTGGTCGTTAGATTGGGGCAAAGGACACCATGTTGACTCCAACAGTCCTTTACTCCCTCCAACTGGTCGTTAGATTGGGGCAGTAAAGGACACCATGTTGACTCCAACAGTCCAGTATCCTCCCTCCAACCCGGCTGGAAGGTTGGGGCAGTAAAGGACACCATGTTGACTCCAACAGTCCAGTATCCCTCCCTCCAACCCGGCTGGTCGTTAGATTATAAAGGACACCATGTTGACTCCAACAGTCCAGTATTCCCTCCAACCCGGCTGGTTTGATTGGGGCAGTAAAGGACACCATGTTGACTCCAACAGTCCAGTATCCCTCCCTCCAAGTTGGTCAGATTGGGGCAGTAACTGACACCATGATTGACTCCAACAGTCCAGTATCCCTCCCTCCAACCCGGCTGGTCGTTAGATTGGGGCAGTAAAGGACACCATGTTGACTCCAACAGTCCAGTATCCCTCCCTCCAACCCGGCTGGTCGTTAGATTGGGGCAGTAAAGGACACCATGTTGACTCCAACAGTCCAGTATCCCTCCCTCCAACCCGGCTGGTCGTTAGATTGGGGCAGTAAAGGACACCATGTTGACTCCAACAGTCCAGTATCCCTCCCTCCAACCCGGCTGGTCATTAGATTGGGGCAGTAAAGGACACCATGTTGACTCCAACAGTCCAGTATCCCTCCCTCCAACCCGGCTGGTCGTTAGATTGGGGCAGTAAAGGACACCATGTTGACTCCAACAGTCCAGTATCCCTCCCTCCAACCCGGCTGGTCGTTAGATTGGGGCAGTAAAGGACACCATGTTGACTCCAACAGTCCAGTATCCCTCCCTCCAACCCCAGCATCAGTCAGTACCCTGTTGAGTCAGTCAGTCAGCCCCTAGACGAGCAGTCACACATGCCCTGGCAGAGACACTGGCAGAACCCATAGACCAGACACACAGTCAGACTGGACGGTACCAGGCTCACACAGACTATGCCCAGCGTCACCCTCTGGATCACCAGCAGGTAGATGCCCAGGGGCAGGGACCCGAAGTAGAACAGCCCCAGGAGCCACACCAGGATCCGGGGGACGTGCGAACACATCTTGGACAGGGCTTCCTGAACCTCCTGCCCGTTGGAGCCCACAGAGTTAGAGTCCAGGCTGTGCTCTGTGTAGTGGTCTGAGCTGCCCAGGCCCCCGGGCCCCGTGTCTCTCTGAACCTCCATGATAGTGATCACCAGGCAGTTGGAGGAGTGGTGCGAGGTGGAGGTGGAGGACAGGCTCTCGGGGGTGAGGGTCACCTCTCGGTCGGAGCTCCAGGACTTATCCCTGACAGCCAGGCAGGATATGACGTTGGAGTCGTCGGGGAGGCCCGACACTTCGTATTCGCTGACCTCTGTTTCGTGTCGGCAGAAGGGGCAGGAAATGCAGCCCAAGACGTCCCCCGCGTCCAGGATCTTGTTGAGGCAGCGGGCACACACCCGGTGGAGGCAGTCTAGGATCTTGGGCCTGCGGTTGTGAACATTGTAACGCTGGTAACAGATCTTACACTCCAGCTCGTCTGTGATTGGTGGGGTCGGGCTCAGGGTGGGAGTGGTGACAGGGGTGACGGTGGAGGGGGGCATCTCATCCGGGTCAGGCTGTGGAACACTCATCATGGACGCATGCTCTGAGGAAGAGAGGGAGAGATGGAGGGAGGAAGAGAGGGAGAGATGGAGGGAGGGAGATGGAGAGAGGGATGGAGAGGGAGGGAGGGAGATGGATAGATGAGAGAGACAGAAGTTAGGTAATTTCTTTACACCTTATGGTACATTTTTCAATTTCATTAAAAAGGTCAAAGGTACTCGAGACATTTAGAATATTTTAACAATTTCAAAAACATTAATGAAAATGAGTTTCTCAATATCATGTCAAGTACATGTGATGGTGAATGCGGACCAAAAGATTTACACCAAGTGGGATGTTTCATTTTTTTTTTTACTCAGAGAGGAAGGAGAATCAGGTATTACAGCAGTCAACAATCGATATCAAAATGTCACTATCAATCGTGTTACTAGTATGCAAATCAGACACATTTCAGCTTGGAATAAAACATCAAGGTAGCGAGTCAGGTAATAATCAATAAATTATCAAACAGTGTAGATATCAATTGCCATAGTCAACTCAATCATCTTTTTCCTGCCAGGGTAGGATTTATCCTCCTCTTCTGAGAAGGGCCTTTTCTTCTCTGGCCCATTCTCCTCTCCTCCTCTGAGAAGGGCCTCTTCCTGTCTGGCCCATTCTCCTCTCCTCCTCTTCTGAGAAGGGCCTCTTCCTGTCTGGCCTGTTCTCCTCTCCTCCTCTTCTGAGAAGGGCCTCTTCATGGCTAGCCCGTTCTCTCCTCCTCTTCTGAGAAGGGCCTCTTCGTGTCTGGCCGTTCTCTTTCGTCTTCTGAGAAGGGCCTCGTTCTCATTCTCCTCTTCTGAGAAGGGCCTCTTCATGTCTGGTCCGTTCTCCTCTCCTCCTCTTCTGAGAAGGGCCTCTTCTTGTCTGGCCCATTCTCCTCTCCTCCTCTGAGAAGGGCCTCTTCATGTCTGGCCCGTTCTCCTCTCCTCTTCTGGCCCATTCTCCTCTCCTCCTCTTCTGAGAAGGGCCTCTTCATGGCTGGCCAGTTCTCTCCTCCTCTTCTGAGAAGGGCCTCTTCGTGTCTGGCCGTTCTCTTCTCCTCTTCTGAGAAGGGCCTCTTCATGTCTGGCCCATTCTCTTCTCCTCCTGAGAAGGGCCTCTTCTTGTCTGGCCCGTTCTCCTCTCCTCCTCTTCTGAGAAGGGCCTCTTCTTGTCTGGCCCATTCTCCTCTCCTCCTCTGAGAAGGGCCTCTTCATGTCTGGCCCGTTCTCTTCTCCTCCTCTGAGAAGGGCCTCTTCTTGTCTGGCCCGTTCTCCTCTCCTCCTCTTCTGAGAAGGGCCTCTTCTTGTCTGGCCCATTCTCCTCTCCTCCTCTGAGAAGGGCCTCTTCATGTCTGGCCCATTCTTCTCTCCTCCTCTGAGAAGGGCCTCTTCTTGTCTGGCCCATTCTCCTCTCCTCCTCTGAGAAGGGCCTCTTCATGTCTGGCCCGTTCTCCTCTCCTCCTCTTCTGAGAAGGGCCTCTTCTTGTCTGGCCCATTCTCCTCTCCTCCTCTGAGAAGGGCCTCTTCATGTCTGGCCCGTTCTCCTCTCCTCTTCTGGCCCATTCTCCTCTCATCCTCTTCTGAGAAGGGCCTCTTCATGTCTGGCCCGTTCTCCTCTCCTCTTCTGGCCCATTCTCCTCTCATCCTCTTCTGAGAAGGGCCTCTTCTTGTCTGGCCCATTCTCCTCTCCTCCTCTGAGAAGGGCCTCTTCTTGTCTGGCCCATTCTCCTCTCCTCCTCTGAGAAGGGCCTCTTCATGTCTGGCCCATTCTCCTCTCCTCCTCTGAGAAGGGCCTCTTCATGTCTGGCCCATTCTTCTCTCCTCCTCTGAGAAGGGCCTCTTCTTGTCTGGCCGTTCTCTTCTCCACCTCGGTTGTGTTGCTACAAGCTGGAAAGCTGGAAAGAAAAAATGATTTCTAGTCGCTACAGGGCATTCAGAAAGTATTCAGACCCCTTTTCCACATTCAGTTACATTACAGCCTTATTATAAAATTGATTAAATAAAACATTTCCCTCATCAATCTACACACAATACCCCATAATGACAAAGCAAAAGCAGTTTTTTAGAAACTTGCAAAAAAATGTATTTACATAAATATTCAGACCCTTTGCTATGAGACTCAATTGAGTTGTGTGTATTTTCAAATTCATGTCCAATCAATTGAATTTACCACAGGTGGACTTGTGGTGGAAGTCAGGTGGAAGTTGTAGAAACCGCTCATGGATGATCAATGGTAACAAGATGCACCTGAGCTCAATATTTTTTTTTTTACCTTTATTTAACTAGGCAAGTTAAGAACAAATTCTTATTTTCAATGACGGCCTGGGAACAGTGGGTTAACTGCCTGTTCAGGGGCAGAACGACAGATTTGTACCTTGTAAACTCGGGGGTTTGAACTCGCAACCTTCCGGTTACTAGTCCAACGCTCTAACCACTAGGCTACCCTGCCGCCCCGATTGCAAGTCTCATAGCAAAGGGTCAAATTTCTGCTATTTGCTAAAAATTTAAAACCCTGTTTTTTGCTTTGTCATTATGGGGTATTGTGTGTAGATTAATTAGGGAAAAATATATTTAATACATTTTATTATAAGGCTGTAATGTAACAAAATGTGATTTCAACAGGAGAATTATATTCTAGAAATACTTATCTTACTCCAGAAATATAAAATATTACAAAAGGCAAAAGATAATTTAAGTGCAACATACCTCAGATCACGTTTGGCTAAGAACCGACGGACAACGATCTCTTTAGGACTGAAGTGGGGTTCTAGTATGGACAGAAGCTACGGACAACGATCTCTTTAGGACTGAAGTGGGGTTCTGGTATGGACAGAAGCTACGGACAACGATCTCTTTAGGACTGAAGTGGGGTTCTGGTATGGACAGAAGCTACGGACAACGATCTCTTTAGGACTGAAGTGGGGTTCTGGTATGGACAGAAGCTACGGACAACGATCTCTATAGGACTGAAGTGGGGTTCTGGTATGGACTTTAGGAGAAGTGGGGTTCTGGTATGGACAGGACAACGATCTCTTTAGGACTGAAGTGGGGTTCTGGTATGGACAGAAGCTACGGACAACGATCTCTTTAGGACTGAAGTGGGGTTCTGGTATGGACAGAAGCTACGGACAACGATCTCTTTAGGACTGAAGTGGGGTTCTGGTATGGACAGAAGCTACGGACAACGATCTCTTTAGGACTGAAGTGGGGTTCTGGTATGGACAGAAGCTACGGACAACGATCTCTATAGGACTGAAGTGGGGTTCTGGTATGGACAGAAGCTACGGACAACGATCTCTTTAGGACTGAAGTGGGGTTCTGGTATGGACAGAAGCTACGGACAACGATCTCTTTAGGACTGAAGTGGGGTTCTGGTATGGACAGAAGCTACGGACAACGATCTCTTTAGGACTGAAGTGGGGTTCTGGTATGGACAGAAGCTACGGACAACGATCTCTTTAGGACTGAAGTGGGGTTCTGGTATGGACAGAAGCTACGGACAACGATCTCTTTAGGACTGAAGTGGGGTTCTGGTATGGACAGAAGCTACGGACAACGATCTCTTTAGGACTGAAGTGGGGTTCTGGTATGGACAGAAGCTACGGACAACGATCTCTTTAGGACTGAAGTGGGGTTCTGGTATGGACAGAAGCTACGGACAACGATCTCTTTAGGACTGAAGTGGGGTTCTGGTATGGACAGAAGCTACGGACAACGATCTCTTTATCTCTGGTATTTACGATCTCTTTAGGACTGAAGTGGGGTTCTGGTATGGACAGAAGCTACGGACAACGATCTCTTTAGGACTGAAGTGGGGTTCTGGTATGGACAGAAGCTACGGACAACGATCTCTTTAGGACTGAAGTGGGGTTCTGGTATGGACAGAAGCTACGGACAACGATCTCTTTAGGACTGAAGTGGGGTTCTGGTATGGACAGATCTCTTTAGACTGAAGTGGGTTCTGGTATGGACAACGATCTCTATAGGACTGAAGTGGGGTTCTGGTATGGACAGAAGCTACGGACAACGATCTCTTTAGGACTGAAGTGGGGTTCTGGTATGGACAGAAGCTACGGACAACGATCTCTTTAGGACTGAAGTGGGGTTCTGGACAGGTATGGACAGAAGCTACGTATGGACAGAAGCTACGGACAACGATCTCTTTAGGACTGAAGTGGGGTTCTGGTATGGACAGAAGCTACGGACAACGATCTCTTTAGGACTGAAGTGGGGGGTATGGACAGAAGCTATGGATCTCTTTAGGACTGAAGTGGGGTTCTGGTATGGGCAGAAGCTAGGAAGCTGGTATGGACAGACGCGCTACGGACAACGATCTCTTTAGGACTGAAGTGGGGTTCTGGTATGGACAGAAGCTACGGACAACGATCTCTTTAGGACTGAAGTGGGGTTCTGGTATGGACAGAAGCTACGGACAACGATCTCTTTAGGACTGAAGTGGGTTTCTGGTATGGGCAGAAGCTACGGACAACGATCTCTTTAGGACTGAAGTGGGGTTCTGGTATGGACAGAAGCTACGGACAACGATCTCTTTAGGACTGAAGTGGGGTTCTGGTATGGACAGAAGCTACGGACAACGATCTCTTTAGGACTGAAGTGGGGTTCTGGTATGGACAGAAGCTACGGACAACGATCTCTTTAGGACTGAAGTGGGGTTCTGGTATGGACAGAAGCTACGGACAACGATCTCTTTAGGACTGAAGTGGGGTTCTGGTATGGACAGAAGCTACGGACAACGATCTCTTTAGGACTGAAGTGGGGTTCTGGTATGGGACTACGGACAACGATCTCTTTAGGACTGAAGTGGGGTTCTGGTATGGACAGAAGCTACGGACAACGATCTCTTTAGGACTGAAGTGGGTTCTGGTATGGACAGAAGCTACGGACAACGATCTCTTTAGGACTGAAGTGGGGTTCTGGTATGGACAGAAGCTACGGACAACGATCTCTTTAGGACTGAAGTGGGGTTCTGGTATGGACAGAAGCTACGGACAACGATCTCTTTTAGGACTGAAGTGGGGGGGATCTCTTTCTGGTATGGACAGAAGCTACGGACAACGATCTCTATAGGACTGAAGTGGGGTTCTGGTATGGACAGAAGCTACGGACAACGATCTCTTTAGGACTGAAGTGGGGTTCTGGTATGGACAGAAGCTACGGACAACGATCTCTTTAGGACTGAAGTGGGGTTCTGGTATACGGACAACGATCTCTTTAGGACTGAAGTGGGGTTCTGGTATGGACAGAAGCTACGGACAACGATCTCTTTAGGACTGAAGTGGGGTTCTGGTATGGACAGAAGCTACGGACAACGATCTCTTTAGGACTGAAGTGGGGTTCTGGTATGGGACAGAAGCTACGGACAACGATCTCTTTAGGACTGAAGTGGGGTTCTGGTATGGGCAGAAGCTACGGACAACGATCTCTTTAGGACTGAAGTGGGGTTCTGGTATGGACAGAAGCTACGGACAACGATCTCTTTAGGACTGAAGTGGGGTTCTGGTATGGACAGAAGCTACGGACAACGATCTCTTTAGGACTGAAGTGGGGTTCTGGTATGGACAGAAGCTACGGACAACGATCTCTTTAGGACTGAAGTGGGGTTCTGGTATGGACAGAAGCTACGGACAACGATCTCTTTAGGACTGAAGTGGGGTTCTGGTATGGACAGAAGCTACGGACAACGATCTCTTTAGGACTGAAGTGGGGTTCTGGTATGGACAGAAGCTACGGACAACGATCTCTTTAGGACTGAAGTGGGGTTCTGGTATGGACAGAAGCTACGGACAACGATCTCTTTAGGACTGAAGTGGACAGAAGCTACGGGATCTCTTTAGGACTGAAGTGGGGTTATGGACAGAAGCTACGGACAACGATCTCTTTAGGACTGAAGTGGGGTTCTGGTATGGACAGAAGCTACGGACAACGATCTCTTTAGGACTGAAGTGGGGTTCTGGTATGGACAGAAGCTACGGACAACGATCTCTTTAGGACTGAAGTGGGGTTCTGGTATGGACAGAAGCTACGGACAACGATCTCTTTAGGACTGAAGTGGGGTTCTGGTATGGACAGAAGCTACGGACAACGATCTCTTAGGACTGAAGTGGGGTTCTGGTATGGACAGAAGCTACGGACAACGATCTCTTTAGGACTGAACTGGGGTTCTGGTATGGACAGAAGCTACGGACAACGATCTCTTTAGGACTGAAGTGGGGTTCTGGTATGGACAGAAGCTACGGACAACGATCTCTTTAGGACTGAAGTGGGGTTCTGGTATGGACAGAAGCTACGGACAACGATCTCTATAGGACTGAAGTGGGGTTCTGGTATGGACAGAAGCTACGGACAACGATCTCTTTAGGACTGAAGTGGGGTTCTGGTATGGACAGAAGCTACGGACAACGATCTCTTTAGGACTGAAGTGGGGTTCTGGTATGGACAGAAGCTACGGACAACGATCTCTTTAGGACTGAAGTGGGGTTCTGGTATGGACAGAAGCTACGGACAACGATAGGACTCTATAGGACTGATCTCTTTAGTGGGGTTCTGGTATGGACAGAAGCTACGGACAACGATCTCTTTAGGACTGAAGTGGGGTTCTGGTATGGACAGAAGCTACGGACAACGATCTCTTTAGGACTGAAGTGGGGTTCTGGTATGGACAGAAGCTATGGACAACGATCTCTTTAGGACTGAAGTGGGGTTCTGGATGGACAGAAGCTACGGACAACGATCTTAGGACTGAAGTGGGGTTCTGGTATGGACAGAAGCTACGGACAACGATCTCTATAGGACTGAAGTGGGGTTCTGGTATGGACAGAAGCCACGGACAACGATCTCTTTAGGACTGAAGTGGGGTTCTGGAAGCTGGACTATAGGAGAGTGGGGTTCTGGTATGGACAGAAGGACAACGATCTCTATAGGACTGAAGTGGGGTTCTGGTATGGACAGAAGCTACGGACAACGATCTCTTTAGGACTGAAGTGGGGTTCTGGTATGGACAGAAGCTACGGACAACGATCTCTTTAGGACTGAAGTGGGGTTCTGGTATGGACAGAAGCTACGGACAACGATCTCTTTAGGACTGAAGTGGGGTTCTGGTATGGACAGAAGCTACGGACAACGATCTCTTTAGGACTGAAGTGGGGTTCTGGTATGGACAGAAGCTACGGACAACGATCTCTTTAGGACTGAAGTGGGGTTCTGGTATGGACAGAAGCTACGGACAACGATCTCTTTAGGACTGAAGTGGGGTTCTGGTATGGACAGAAGCTACGGACAACGATCTCTTTAGGACTGAAGTGGACAGAAGCTACGGGATCTCTTTAGGACTGAAGTGGGGTTCTGGTATGGACAGAAGCTACGGACAACGATCTCTTTAGGACTGAAGTGGGGTTCTGGTATGGACAGAAGCTACGGACAACGATCTCTTTAGGACTGAAGTGGGGTTCTGGTATGGACAGGACGGAGAAGACTGAAGTGGGGTTCTGGTATGGACAACGATCTCTTTAGGACTGAAGTGGGGTTCTGGTATGGACAGAAGCTACGGACAACGATCTCTTTAGGACTGAAGTGGGGTTCTGGTATGGACAGAAGCTACGGACAACGATCTCTTTAGGACTGAAGTGGGGTTCTGGTATGGACAGAAGCTACGGACAACGATCTCTTTAGGACTGAAGTGGGGTTCTGGTATGGACAGAAGCCACGGAAGCTACGGACAACGATCTCTTTAGGACTGAAGTGGGGTTCTGGTATGGACAGAAGCTACGGACAACGATCTCTTTAGGACTGAAGTGGGGTTCTGGTATGGGCAGAAGCTACGGACAACGATCTCTATAGGACTGAAGTGGGGTTCTGGTATGGACAGAAGCTACGGACAACGATCTCTTTAGGACTGAAGTGGGGTTCTGCATGTTTTTGATGGCAATTTGCATGTACAGAGATACTGTAACGAGAACCAAAAGCTCGCAGTCGTGCCATTCATCTGCCTCCATCACCTCATGTTTCAGCATGATAATGCACGGACCCATGTCACAAGGATCTATACTAGAACAACACATCAGACTGTTGTTGACCTCTATCAGGACTGTCTCCTCATGTCTGAGCTGTTCATTGTGTTCTTCATAATGTGGTCGATCAGAAGGCAGACTGTGTCTGTTTCTACTCAGAGAGATAACATAATGACTTCTCCACGTAGAGGTTATTCACTGTGTTTCTTTCTACTCAGAGAGATAACATAATGACTTCTCCACATAGAGGTTATTCACTGTCTGTTTCTACTCAGAGAGATAACGTAATGACTTCTCCACATAGAGGTTATTCACTGTCTGTTTCTACTCAGAGAGATAACGTAATGACTTCTCCACATAGAGGTTATTCACTGTGTCTGTTTACTCAGAGAGATAATGTAATGACTTCTCCACATAGAGGTTATTCACTGTCTGTTTCTACTCAGAGAGATAACATAGTGACTTCTCCACGTAGAGGTTATTCACTGTGTTTCTTTCTACTCAGAGAGATAACATAATGACTTCTCCACATAGAGGTTATTCACTGTGTTTCTTTCTACTCAGAGAGATAACATAATGACTTCTCCACATAGAGGTTATTCACTGTGTTTCTTTCTACTCAGAGAGATAATGTAATGACTTTTCCACATAGAGGTTATTCACTGTGTTTCTTTCTACTCAGAGAGATAACATAATGACTTCTCCACATAGAGGTTATTCACTGTGGCTGACTACTCAGAGACATAATACTTCTTTGCCTGGCTGACTGTTCAGAGACTGGGGTTAGCCTGGCTGACTGCTCAGAGACGGGTTAGCGTGGCTGACTGCTCAGAGACGGGTTAGCGTGGCTGACTGCTCAGAGACGGGTTGGTGTGGCTGACTGCTCAGAGACGGGTTAGCATGGCTGACTGCTCAGAGACGGGTTAGCGTGGCTGACTGCTCAGAGACGGGTTAGCGTGGCTGACTGCTCAGAGACGGGTTAGCCTGGCTGACTGCTCAGTGTGTCTGACTGCTCAGTGTGTCTGACTGCTCAGTGTGTCTGACTGCTCAGTGTGTCTGACTGCTCAGTGTGGCTGACTGCTCAGTGTGTCTGACTGCTCAGTGTGTCTGACTGCTCAGTGTGTCTGACTGCTCAGTGTGTCTGACTGCTCAGTGTGTCTGACTGCTCAGTGTGTCTGACTGCTCAGTGTGTCTGACTGCTCAGAGACTGGTTACCCTATGGTGAAGCCCATTGGTGGAGAGTGGACTGTAGCCTTGGACAGGTGTTTTATTTATGGGTCGATTGCTATTTCTGTTGTGAGTTTATTTTTGGACTAGTCTGTGCATTATTAAATCCAGTCAAATCCAACCGTGAGTTTTATACACACCATGATATATTCAGAGGATAGAGAGAGAGAGATGGTCCTATACACACCATGATATATTCAGAGGATGGAGAGAGAGATGGTTTTATACACACCATGATATATTCAGAGGATGGAGAGAGAGAGATGGTTCTATACACACCATGATATATTCAGAAGATGGAGAGAGAGATGGTTCTATACACACCATGATATATTCAGAGGATAGAGAGAGAGAGATGGTTCTATACACACCATGATATATTCAGAGGATGGAGAGAGATGGTTCTATACACACCATGATATATTCAGAGGATGGAGAGAGAGAGATGGTTCTATACACAACATGATATATTCAGAGGATGGAGAGAGAGATGGTTCTATACACACCATGATATATTCAGAGGATGGAGAGAGAGAGATGGTTCTATACACACCATGATATATTCAGAGGATGGAGAGAGAGAGATGGGGGGAGAGATGGGGCTTAGATGGAGAGAGAGATGGGGGTTAGAGGGAGAGAGAGATGGAGAGAGAGAGAGGGGGGGAGAGAGATGGGGCTTAGATGGATAGAGAGATGGGGAGAGAGGGGAGAGAGATGGAGAGAGAGAAGGGGGTTATGGGGGAGAGAGATGGGGGGAGAGAGAGATGGGGCTTAGATGGATAGAGAGATGGGGGTTAGAGGGAGAGAGAGATGGGGGAGATGGAGAAAGATGGGGCTTAGATGGAGAGAGAGGATGGGGCTTAGATGGAGAGAGAGAGATGGGGGAGAGATGGGGGAGAGAAAGATGGGGCTTAGATGGAGAGAGAGATGGGAGAGAAAGATGGGGGGGGAGAAAGATGGGGGTTAGATGGATAGAGAGAAGGGGGTTTGAGGGAGAGAGAGATGGAGGGAGAGAGATGGGGGGAGAGAAGATGGGGGTTTGAGGGGTAGAGAGATGGGGGTTTAATGGGGAGAAAGGGGTTTAATGGGGAGAAAGATGGGGGTTAGATGGAGAAGGGGGATGGGGAGAGAAGGGGGTTTAATGGGGAGAGAAGGGGGTTAGATGGGAAGAAAGATGGGGGTTAGATGGAGAAAGCTGGGAGAGAAGGGGGTTTGATGGGGAGAGAAGGGGGATTAGAGGAGAGAGATGAAGGGGATGGGAGCGATGGAGAGAGATTGTGTGTGAGGAAGAGAGAGAGAGAGAGAGAGAGAGCGCATACCAGGCAGTAGAACTGTGGCGGTAATACTGTTATTATTGAAGATTATTTATAGGAGTTGAAAAAAGAATCCGGTCTGATCGTAAAGAATAATGTCTGCTAGGACCTATTTTATCACATGAGCAGTACATTTAGACAACATCGAAGGGTGAGGGGCCTCCAATGTGTTTTAATAGACCGGGTCTTTTTACTGCCCCACCCCTCTGCTTCCTGGCTGAAAGGTTCATTGTTGATTTGCACAGCAGCAGCTCTGCTCTCTCCTCAGCTGTCTCTCTGAGGACCGACTGACTCCCTAGAGGTGGCTGTCTCTCTGAGGAAGAGGACCGACTGACACCCTAGAGGTGGCTGTCTCTCTGAGGAAGAGGACCGACTGACACCCTAGAGGTGGCTGTCTCTCTGAGGAAGAGGACCGACTGACTCCCTAGAGGTGGCTGTCTCTCTGAGGAAGAGGACTGACTGACTCCCTAGAGGTGGCTGTCTCTCTGAGGAAGAGGACCGACTGACACCTAGAGGTGGCTGTCTCTCTGACTCCCTAGAGGGGAGGAAGAGGACCGACTGACACCCTAGAGAGAGGAAGAGGAGGTGGCTGTCTCTCTGAGGAAGAGGACCGACTGACTCCCTAGAGGTGGCTGTCTCTCTGAGGAAGAGGACCGACTGACACCCTAGAGGTGGCTGTCTCTCTGAGGAAGAGGACCGACTGACACCCTAGAGGTGGCTGTCTCTCTGAGGAAGAGGAGACTCCCTAGAGGTGGCTGTCTCTCTGAGGACCGACTGACCTAGAGGTGGCTGTCTCTCTGAGGAAGAGGACTGACTGACTCCCTAGAGGTGGCTGTCTCTCTGAGGAAGAGGACCGACTGACACCCTAGAGGTGGCTGTCTCTCTGAGGAAGAGGACCGACTGACTCCCTAGAGGGAGGAAGAGGACCGACTGACACCCTAGAGAGAGGAAGAGGACCGACTGACTCCCTAGAGGGAGGAAGCGGTGGCTGTCTCTCTGAGGAAGAGGACCGACTGACTCCCTAGAGGTGGCTGTCTCTCTGAGGAAGAGGACCGACTGACACCCTAGAGGTGGCTGTCTCTCTGAGGAAGAGGACCGACTGACACCCTAGAGGTGGCTGTCTCTCTGAGGAAGAGGACCGACTGACTCCCTAGAGGTGGCTGAAGAGGAAGGACCGTCCACCCTGACACCCCTAGAGGTGGCTGTCTCTCTGAGGACCGACTGACACCCTAGAGGTGGCTGTCTCTCTGAGGAAGAGGACCGACTGACACCCTAGAGGTGGCTGTCTCTCTGAGGAAGAGGACCGACTGACACCCTAGAGGTGGCTGAGGAAGAGGACCGACTGACACCCTAGAGAGAGGAAGAGGACCGACTGACACCCTAGAGGTGGCTGTCTGCTCTGGGGACCGACTGACACCCTAGAGGTGGCTGTCTCTCTGGGGACCGAGGACCTAGAGGTGGCTGTCTCTCTGACTAGAGGTGGCTGTCTCTCTGAGGAAGAGGACCGACTGAGTCCCTAGAGGTGGCTGTCTCTCTGAGGAAGAGGACCGACTGAGTCCCTAGAGAGAGGAAGAGGACCGACTGACACCCTAGAGTTGGCTGTCTCTCTGTGAGGAAGAGGACCGACTGAGTCCCTAGAGGTGGCTGAACTCTCTAGACACCCTAGAGGGAGGAAGAGGACCGACTGACACCCTAGAGAGAGGAAGAGGACCGACTGACACCCTAGAGAGAGGAAGAGGACCGACTGACACCCTAGAGAGAGGAAGCGGTGCTGTCTCTCTGTGCTAATGAGCTGTTGTCACTTGGAGAGAGAGAGAGAGAGGAGGGAGAGAGATGGAGAGAAACCTTTGCTTTCAATCCCCCTAAGTAGCAGTAGAGGAAACACCCTGTGTGTGGTTTACTGTTCAGACATTTCCCTGGCTATGTAGTCAAGTAACCATAGAAACACACCAATAGGTTTTGCCAACATGCAACTTCCCCCAAAATGTCCATGTTTTCCCTAAATGCTTGTGGGAACATTCCTTGTTTCCTGCTTATTCCCTTCTAATTCGGGAATCTTCCAACCGGGATTTCTGTTAAACATGGATTTATTGTGATGGTAGAAACGCAGTATTTTGCAACCCTACACCCATATTACTTTGAAGTAACACCCCCAGGAAACACGGCACGGTTTGATATTCACACCCCCTGCTTTGGGAAATACTGTTGAAGGAATTCATAAAGTCATCGAGCTCCCATCACTGTAACCACTCGATAACACAACACCCTAGAGCCACATCAACGCATTTATACAACCTAGTGTACATGGATTTAGACATGGTTAAAGAGTTCATGGATTTAGAGTTGTCCTGGGGACATCCATTTCTAGTGTGCTTAACAGAAGTGTAGTGTTGGATTTAAAATAGTGTAGTGTACCTAAAAACCTGAAACCTTTCCTCTGGGGACAATGGAGAGTGGTGTCTCATAGACTCATGAGTTCTGCTGACAATGAATTAGTGAGTGTAGAGAGGGGATCTAATATAGACTCAGAGTTCTGCTGTGGGACAGAGGGAACTAATATAGACTCCTGATGGTTCAATGCTGTGTTGTGGTGCTGGGGATCTAATATAGACTCATGTTCTGCTGTGTTGTAGAGAGATGGATCTAATATAGACTCATAGTTCTGCTGTGTTGTAGAGGGGACTAATATAGACTCAGTGTAGTTCTGCTGTGTGTAGTGAGGATCTGGGGAATATAGACACATAGTTCTGCTGTGTTGTACAAGGATCTGATATAGACTCAGAGTTCTGCTGAAGTGTTGTAGAGGGGATCTAATATAGACTCATAGTTCTGCTGTGTTGTAGAGAGGATCTAATATAGACTCATAGTTCTGCTGTGTTGTAGAGAGGGGATCTAATATAGACTCATTTAGTTCTGTGTGTTGTAGAGAGGGGATCTGATATAGTGACTCAGAGTTCTGCTAGTGTGGTGTGTAGAGGGGATCAAGGGAATATAGACTGGATTTAGTTCTGCTGTGTTGAATTTAGTGAGGATCTAACATAGACTCCTAGTTCTGCTGTGTTGACAATGGAACGGAGAGGATCTAATATAGACACAGAGTTCTGCTGTGTTGTAGAGAGGATCTAATATAGACACATAGTTCTGCTGTGTTGTAGAGAGGGATCTAATATAGACTCCTAGTTCTGCTGTGTTGTAGAGAGGGATCTGATATAGACACATAGTTCTGCTGTGTTGTAGAGAGGGGATCTGATATAAACTCATAGTTTCAGGCTCAATAAGACTACCTTTCCAAACACCTGAAGGTACCACGTTCATCTGTACAGACAATAGTACGCAAGTATAAACACCATGGGGACCACGCAGCCGTCATACCGCTCAGGAAGGAGACGCGTTCTGTCTCCTAGAGATGGATTTATTTTGGTGCGAAAAGTGCAAATCAATCCCAGAACAACAGCAAAGGACCTTGTGAAGATGCTGGAGGAAACCGGTACAAAAGTATCTATATCCACAGTAAAACAAGTCCTATATCGACATAACCTTAAAGGCCGCTCATCAAGGAAGAAGCCACTGCTCCAAAACTGCCATAAAAAAGCCAGACTACGGTTTGTAACTGCACATGAGGAGAAAGATCATATTTTTGGAGAAATGTCCTTATTGTGATGGTCTGATGAAACAAAAATAGAACTGTTTGGCCATAATGACCATCGTTATGTTTGAGGAATAAGGGGAGGATTTGCAAGCCGAAGAACACCATCCCAACCGTGGATTTACAGGTGTAGGCTATATTACATGGATTTATTGTGATGGTAGGTAGACTATATTACATGGATTTATTGTGATGGTGTAGGTAGACTATATTACATGGATTTATTGTGATGGTGTATATTACATGGGTATTGTGATGGTGTAGACGGTAGAGCATGGATTTATTGTGATGCAACACATGGATTTATTGTGATGGGTAGACCTATATTACATGGATTTATTGTGATGTAAGTGAAGGTTTAGACTAAAATGGATTTATTAAATGTAGGATATTATTATGGATTTATTGTGATGGTGTAGGTAGACTATATTACATGGATTTATTGTGATGGTGTAGGCTATATTACATGGATTTATTGTGATGGATTTATTGTGTAGACTATATTACATGGATTTATTGTGATGTGTGTAGACTATATTACATGGATTTATTGTGATGGTGTAGACTATATTACATGGATTTATTGTGAAGGTGTAAGTAGACTATATTACATGTATTTATTGTTTTGGATTTATTGTGATGGTGTAGACTATATTACATGGATTATTGTGATGGTGTAGAATATATTACATGGATTTATTGTGATGGTGTAGGCTATATTACATGGATTTATTGTGATGGTGTAGACTATATTACATGGATTTATTGTGATGGTGTAGACTATATTACATGGATTTATTGTGAAGGTGTAGGTAGACTATATTAGATGGATTTATTGTGATGGTGTAGACTATATTACATGGATTTATTGTGATGGTGTAGGCTATATTACATGGATTTATTGTGATGGTGTAGGTAGACTATATTACATGGATTTATTGTGATGGTGTAGACTATATTACATGGATTTATTTGATTGTGATGGATTTATTGTGAGATTATATTACATGGATTTATTGTGATGGTGTAGGTAGACTATATTACATGGCTTTATTGTGATGGTGACTATATTACAGATTTATGATGGTGTAGACATGGATTTATTGTGATGGTGTAGACTATATTACATGGATTTATTGTGATGGTGTAGACTATATTACATGGATTTATTGTGATGGTGTAGACTATATTACATGGATTTATTGTGATGGTGTAGACTATATTACATGGATTTATTGTGAAGGTGTAGGCTATATTACATGGATTTATTGTTTTGGTGTAGGTAGACTATAGTACTTTTTTGGTGTGTATTATGTGTTGCTGGTTCATTACCAGGTCTGTGTTGTGTTGCTGGTTCATTAACAGGTCTGTGTTGCTGGTTCATTACCAGGTCTGTGTTGTTTTGCTGGTTCATTAACAGGTCTGTGTTGTGTTGCTGGTTCATTAACAGGTCTGTGTTGTGTTGCTGGTTCATTACCAGGTCTGTGTTGTGTTGCTGGTTCATTAACAGGTCTGTGTTGCTGGTTCATTACCAGGTCTGTGTTGTGTTGCTGGTTCATTAACAGGTCTGTGTTGTTTTGCTGGTTCATTAACAGGTCTGTGTTGTGTTGCTGGTTCATTAACAGGTCTGTGTTGTGTTGCTGGTTCATTACCAGGTCTGTGTTGTGTTGCTGGTTCATTAACAGGTCTGTGTTGCTGGTTCATTACCAGGTCTGTGTTGTGTTGCTGGTTCATTAACAGGTCTGTGTTGTGTTGCTGGTTCATTAACAGGTCTGTGTTGCTGGTTCATTACCAGGACTGTGTTGTGTTGCTGGTTCATTACCAGGTCTGTGTTGCTGGTTCATTGCCAGGTCTGTGTTGCTGGTTCATTAACAGGTCTGTGTTGCTGGTTCATTAACAGGTATGTGTTGCTGGTTCATTACCAGGTCTGTGTTGTGTTGCTGGTTCATTACCTGGTCTGTGTTGTGTTGCTGGTGCATTACCAGGTATGTGTTGTGTTGCTGGTTCATTACCAGATCTGTGTTGTGTTGCTGGTTCATTACCAGGTCTGTGTTGTGTTGCTGGTTCATTACCAGGTCTGTGTTGTGTTGCTGGTTCATTACCAGGTCTGTGTTGTGTTACTGGTTCCTTACCAGGTCTGTGTTGTGTTACTGGTTCATTACCAGGTCTGTGTTGTGTTACTGGTTCATTACCAGGTCTGTGTTGTGTTGCTGGTTCAGTAACAGGTCTGTGTTACTGGTTCATTACCAAGTCTGTGTTGTGTTACTGGTTCATTACCAGGTCTGTGTTGTGTTACTGGTTCATTACCAGGTCTGTGTTGTGTTACTGGTTCATTACCAGGTCTGTGTTGCTGGTTCTTTACCAGCTCTGTGTTGTGTTACTGGTTCATTACCAGGTCTGTGTTGTGTTACTGGTTCATTACCAGGTCTGTGTTGCTGGTTCTTTACCAGGTCTGTGTTGTGTTACTGGTTCATTACCAGGTCTGTGTTGTGTTACTGGTTCATTACCAGGTCTGTGTTGTGTTACTGGTTCCTTACCAGGTCTGTGTTGTGTTGCTGGTTCATTAACCAGTCTGTGTTACTGGTTCATTACCAGGTCTGTGTTGTGTTACTGGTTCATTACCAGGTCTGTGTTGTGTTGCTGGTTCATTACCAGGTCTGTGTTGTGTTGCTGGTTCATTACCTGGTCTGTGTTGTGTTACTGGTTCATTACCAGGTCTGTGTTGTGTTACTGGTTCCTTACCAGGTCTGTGTTGTGTTGCTGGTCCATTAACAGGTCTGTGTTACTGGTTCCTTACCAGGTCTGTGTTGTGTTGCTGGTTCATTACCTGGTCTGTGTTGTGTTACTGGTTCATTACCTGGTCTGTGTTGTGTTACTGGTTCCTTAACAGGTCTGTGTTGCTGGTTCATTACCATGTCTGTGTTGTGTTACTGGTTCATTACCAGGTCTGTGTTGTGTTACTGGTTCCTTACCAGGTCTGTGTTGTGTTGCTGGTTCATTAACCAGTCTGTGTTACTGGTTCATTACCAGGTCTGTGTTGTGTTACTGGTTCATTACCAGGTCTGTGTTGTGTTGCTGGTTCATTACCAGGTCTGTGTTGTGTTACTGGTTCATTACCTGGTCTGTGTTGTGTTACTGGTTCATTACCAGGTCTGTGTTGTGTTACTGGTTCCTTACCAGGTCTGTGTTGTGTTGCTGGTTCATTAACAGGTCTGTGCTACTGGTTCATTACCAGGTCTGTGTTGTGTTGCTGGTTCATTACCAGGTCTGTGTTACTGGTTCATTACCAGGTCTGTGTTGTGTTGCTGGTTCATTACCAGACTGCAGTATGTAGAGGTAGATTGTTAATATCCTGAGGCAAACTGTTGACTTCAGACTGTTTTTCTTTAAGACCACATGATCACATCACTGCTGCTACTGCTGCTGTTCCCATGCTGTCTGACGCTCAGCCCTGATTTACTCAGTCCTGTCTCACTCAGCCCTGTTTTACTCAGCCCTGTTTTATTCAGCCCTGTTTCACTCAGCCCTGTCTCACTCAGCCCTGTTTTACTCAGCCCTGTTTTACTCAGCCCTGTTTTATTCAGCCCTGTTTTATTCAGCCCTGTTTTACTCAGCCCTGTCTCACTCAGCCCTGTCTCACTCAGCCCTGATTTACTCAGCCCTGTCTCACTCAGCCCTGTTTTACTCAGCCCTGTTTTACTCAGCCCTGTTTTATTCAGCCCTGTTTTACTCAGCCCTGTCTCACTCAGCCCTGTCTCACTCAGCCCTGATTTACTCAGCCCTGTCTCACTCAGCCCTGTTTTACTCAGCCCTGATTTACTCAGCCCTGTCTCACTCAGCCCTGTTTTACTCAGCCCTGTTTTACTCAGCCCTGTTTTATTCAGCCCTGTTTTACTCAGCCCTGCTTTACTTTTACTCAGCTCACTCAGCCCTGATTTACTGTTTTATTCAGCCCTGTTTCATTCAGCCCTGTGTTGTTTACTCAGCCCTGTTTTACTCAGCCCTGATTTACTCAGCCCTGTTTTACTCAGCCCTGTTTTTTCAGCTGTTTTACTCAGCCCTGTTTTACTCAGCCCTGTTTTACTCAGCCCTGATTTACTCAGCCCTGTTTTACTCAGCCCTGATTTACTCAGCCCTGTTTTAATGGTTATTTGATTTACTCAGCCCTGTTTTACTCAGCCCTGTTTTACTCAGCCCTGTTTTACTCAGCCCTACCAGGCCCTGTTTACTCAGCCCTGGTTTTACCAGTCTGTTTACTCAGCCCTGTTTTATTCAGCCCTGTTTTATTCAGCCCTGATTTTACTCAGCCCTGTCTCACTCAGCCCTGTTCACTCAGCCCTGATTTACTTTTTACTCAGCCCTGTTTTACTCAGCCCTGTTTTATTCAGCCCTGTCTTACTCAGCCCTGTCTCACTCAGCCCTGTCTTACTCAGCCCTGTCTGACTCAGCCCTGTTTTACTCAGCCCTGTCTCACTCAGCCCTGTTTTACTCAGCCCTGTTTTTACTCAGCCCTGTTTTTTCAGCCCTGTTTTATTCAGCCATGTTTTACTCAGCCCTGTCTCACTCAGCCCTGTTTTATTCAGCCCTGTTTCACTCAGCCCTGTTTTACTCAGCCCTGATTTACTCAGCCCTGTCTCACTCAGCCCTGTTTTACTCAGCCCTGT
Organism: Oncorhynchus masou masou; assembly: GCF_036934945.1. Taxonomy (NCBI): domain Eukaryota; kingdom Metazoa; phylum Chordata; class Actinopteri; order Salmoniformes; family Salmonidae; genus Oncorhynchus; species Oncorhynchus masou. Next base: position 59,159 of record NW_027004368.1, read on the forward strand.
TTTACTCAGCCCTGATTTACTCAGCCCTGTTTCACTCAGCCCTGTTTTACTCAGCCCTGATTTACTCAGCCCTGTTTTACTCAGCCCTGTTTTACTCAGCCCTGTTTCACTCAGCCCTGTTTTACTCAGCCCTGTTTTACTCAGCCCTGTTTTACAGCCCTGTTTTACTCAGCCCTGCCCTGTTTTACTCAGCCCTGTTTTACTCAGCCCTGTCTGGAGCCCTGATTTACTCAGGACAGCCCTGTCTCACTGGATGAAGTTTTTAAATGCCTGGCTGGGTTGGGGGACAGTGGATGAAGTTTATAAATGCTTGGCTGGGCTGGGGGACAGTGGATAAAGTTTATTTGTGCCTGGGGTGGGCTGCTGGACAGTGGATACAGTTTATGAATGCCATGGGCTGTGGGACAGTGGATGAAGTTAATGAATTCCTGGCTGGGCTGGGGACAATGGATGAAGTTTATAAATGCTTGGCTGGGCTGTGGGACAGTGGATGAAGGTAAATGCCTGGCTGGGTTGGGGGACAATGGATAAAGTTTGTAAATGCCTGGCTGGGTTGGGGACAGTGGATAAAGTTTATTTGTGCCTGGGGTGGGCTGTGGGACAGTGGATGAAGTTTATGAATGCCTGGATGGGCTGCTGGACAGTGGATGAAGTTTATGAATGCCTGGCTGGGCTGGGGGACAGTGGATGAAGTTAATGAATTCCTGGATGGGCTGCTGGACAGTGGATGAAGTTTATGAATGCCTGGATGGGCTGCTGGACAGTGGATGAAGTTTATAAATGCTTGGCTGGTCTGGGGGACAGTGGATGAAGTTTATAAATGCTTGGCTGGGCTGGGGGACAGTGGATAAAGTTTATTTGTGCCTGGGGTGGGCTGCTGGACAGTGGATACAGTTTATGAATGCCTGGCTGGGCTGGGGACAGTGGATGAAGTTAATGAATGCCTGGCTGGGCTGTGGGACAGTGGATGAAGTTAATGAATTCCTGGCTGGGCTGGGGGACAATGGATGAAGTTTATAAATGCTTGGCTGGGCTGTGGGACAGTGGATGAAGTTTGTAAATGCCTGGCTGGGTTGGGGGACAGTGGATGAAGTTTATGAATGCCTGGCTGGGCTGGGGGACAATGGATGAAGTTTATAAATGCCTGGCTGGGCTGTGGGAAGTGGATGAAGTTTGTAAATGCCTGGCTGGGCTGTGGGACAGTGGATGAAGTTTATAAATGCCTGGATGGGCTGCTGGACAGTGGATGAAGTTAATGAATTCCTGGATGGGCTGCTGGACAGTGGATGAAGTTCATGAATGCCTGGATGGGCTGCTGGACAGTGGATGAAGTTTATAAATGCCTGGCTGGGCTGCTGGACAGTGGATTAAGTTCATGAATGCCTGGATGGGCTGCTGGACAGTGGATGAGGTTTATAAATGCCTGGCTGGGCTGCTGGACAGTGGATGAAGTTTATGAATGCCTGGATGGGCTGCTGGACAGTGGATGAGGTTTATAAATGCCTGGCTGGGCTGCTGGACAGTGGATGAAGTTCATGAATGCCTGGATGGGCTGCTGGACAGTGGATGAAGTTTATGAATGCCTGGATGGGCTGCTGGACAGTGCTCTCACACACAGACACACTAACACACATACTGAGACAAACACACTACCACACACATTAGAAGTTAAAACAAGTACTCCTCTCTCTCCCTTCCCCAAATCCTTACCTTCCCTGCAGTAGGTCCAGTGTCTGGGTACTCCAGTGGTCCAGTGTCTGGGTACTCCAGTGGTCCAGTGTCTGGGTACTACAGTGGTCCAGTGTCTGGGTACTCCAGTGGTCCAGTGTCTGGGTACTACACTGGTCCAGTGTCTGGGTACTCCAGTGGTCCAGTGTCTGGGTACTCCAGTGGTCCAGTGTCTGAGTACTCCAGTGGTCCAGTGTCTGGGTACTCCAGTGGTCCAGTGTCTGGGTACTCCAGTGGTCCAGTGTCTGGGTACTACAGTGGTCCAGTGTCTGAGTACTCCAGTGGTCCAGTGTCTGAGTAATCCAGTGGCTCAGTGGTCCAGTGGTCCAGTGTCTGAGTACTCCAGTGGTCCAGTGTCTGAGTACTCCAGTGGTCCAGTGTCTGGGTACTCCAGTGGTCCAGTGTCTGGGTACTCCAGTGGTCCAGTGTCTGGGTACTACAGTGGTCCAGTGTCTGAGTACTACAGTGGTCCAGTGTCAGTGTCTCCAGTGGTCCAGTGTCTGAGTACTCCAGTGGTCCAGTGTCTGGGTACTTACAGTGGTCCAGTAGCTCAGTGGTCCAGTGTCTGGGTACTCCAGTGGTCCAGTGTCTCAGTGGTCCAGTATCTGGGTACTCCAGTGGTCCAGTGTCTGAGTACTTAATAGCCTTAGTTCTCCTATGCTCCTCAAGGTGCTGGTAGTAGTGGTGGTGCTAAATGTCCGTTCTGTGGTGGGAGCCATCCCCCTCTCAGGGTCTCCTCTCTCTCACAGGGAGCCGGCAGTCTAACCGTCTCCTCTCTCTCTCTCGCCCTCCAGGAGCAGGCAGCGGTCTGACTCTCTCTTCCTCTCCCCTCCAGCCGTCTAAGCGTCTCTCTCCTCCTCTCTCCCTCTCTCTCCCTCTCTCTCTCTCTCTCTCTCTCTCTCTCTCTCTCTCTCTCTCTCTCTCTCTCTCTCTCTCTCTCTCTCTCTCCAGGAGCAGGCAGCGGTCTGACTGTCTCCTCTTCTCCCCTCCAGGTGTACAAGAAGCAGGCAGCCTGCAGCCTGGGGGTTCTGGGCCAGAGGCTGGTGGAGCAGGAGGAGGACTTTGCAGGGAGGGCAGCCTCCTACCAGACAGAAATACAGCACCTCCAGAGGCTTCTACGAGACAAACAGCAGGACCTGGACGGAGTGCTGCAGCAGAAAAGGTACCAGCCAGGGAAACAGGCAGACAGTCAGAGAACCAGGCAGCCAGCCAGGCAGCCAGGGAAACAGGCAGACAGTCAGAGAACCAGGCAGCCAGCTACTCAGCCAGGGAAACAGGCAGACAGTCAGAGAACCAGGCAGGCAGCTACTCAGCCAGGGAAACAGGCAGACAGTCAGAGAACCAGGCAGCCAGCCAGGCAGCTACTCAGCCAGGGAAACAGGCAGACAGTCAGAGAACCAGGCAGCCAGCCAGGCAGCTACTCAGCCAGGGAAACATGCAGGCAGAGAGACAGTAGCCGAGTCACACACAGGCAGGAGTAGTGAGCAGGCACAGCAGCCGAGTCACTAGCAACGCAAACCAATGACAGGCCCCCGGAGGGAGCGCAAGGTGGGGGAGGAGGGGAGTCAGCTCTGTCTCTCTTCTGCCTGAGCGAGACGGAACAGTCACTCTCTCTGTTTCTCTGTCTCTCTCTGTCACTCTCCTCTCTCTCTCTCTGTTGTTTCTCTTAATCCCTCTTTCTGATGTCCTCTCTCTAGGTGTTACGCTCTGTTTCTCTGTCTCTCTCTGTCTCTCTCTCTCTGTTGTTCTCTCTCTCTCTTCTGGGTGTTACGCTCTGTTTCTCTGTCTCTCTCTGTCCTCTCCTCTTCCTCTTTCCCTGCCTTTCTCGCTCTCTCTCACTCTTTTGTTCTCTTAATGCCTTCTCTCTCCTCTTTCTCTCTCTCTCTCTGCTTCCTGCTCTCCTTCTTCTTTCCCTGCCTCCTTTCTCTCTGTCTCTCCCTGCCTTTGTTCTCTTAATGCTGTTTCTCGCTTTTGCTCTCCTCTTCCCTGCATGTCCTCCTGTCTTTCTCTAGTCTCTCTGCCTTCTTCCCTCACTCTTTCTCTCTCTCTCCTCTTTCCCTCCCCTTTCCCTCTCTCTCCTCTTTCCCTGCTCTCTCTCTCTCTCTCTCTCTCTCCTTTCCCTGCCTTTTCTCTCTCTCCTCTCTCTCCTCTTTCCCTACCTTGCCTTTTCTCTCTCTCCTCTTTCCCTGCCTTTCTCTCTCTCTCCCTCTTTCCCTGCCTCTTTTCTCTCTCTCCTCCTCTTTCCCTGACTTCTCTCTCTCTCTCTTCCTCTTTCCCTGCCCTTTCTCTCTCTCTCTCTCTCCCTGCCTTCTCTCTCTCTCTCCTCTTTCCCTGCCTTTTCTCTCTCTCTCCTCTTTCCCTGCCTTTTCTCTCCTCTTTCCCTGCCTTTTCTCTCTCTCTCTCCTCTTTCCCTGCCTTTTTCTCTCTCTCCTCTTTCCCTGCCTTTTTCTCTCTCTCCTCTTTCCCTGCCCCTTTCTCTCCTCTTCCCTTTTCTCTCTCTCTCCTCCTTTCCCTGCCTTTTCTCTCTCTCTCCTCTTCCCCCTGCCTTTTCTCTCTCTCTCCTCTTCCCTTCCTTTCCTCTCTCTCTCTCCTCTCTGCCCTGCCCTTTTCTCTCTCTCTTCTTTCCCTGCCCTTTCTCTCTCTCTCCTCTTTCCCTGCCTTTTCTCTCTCTCTCTCCTCTTTCCCTGCCTTTTCTCTCTCTCTCTCCTTTCCCTGCCTTTTCTCTCTCTCTCCTCTTTCCTGCCTTTTCTCTCTCTCTCTCTCTTTCCCTCTCTCTCTCTCTCTCTCTCTCTCTCTTCCCTGCCTTTTTCTCTCTCTCTCCTCTTTCCCTGCCTTTTCTCTCTCCCTCTCCTCTTTCCCTGCCTTTCTCTCCTCTCTCCTGTATCCCTGCCTTTTCTCTCTCTCTCTCTCTCCCTCTTTTCCCCTGCCTCTTCTCTCTCTCCTCTCTCTCCCCGCCCTTTCTCTCCTCTTTCTCTTCCTCTTTCTCGCCTTTCTCTCTCTCTTTCATGCCCTTTCTCTCTGTGTCTCTCTCTCTCTCCTTAGCTCATACTATTTTAAAATTGAACCATCTAAATTATTTATTTATTTATAGTTATTTGAACATTAGCATGACAGAATTGATCCAATATTCCCCAAGCTTCCTACGGTACAGAGCAGGAGGACGATGACTTGGCAACAAAGAAAGTTTGAGTGATTTGATTTGGGCGATTCTGAGAGCAGTCAATCATATTGTGAATGTCGATTTGGCTTGATCAATTTCTCCCTGAGATGTAGTTGCCCTGTCTGTCTGTGATTGTTTGTCCGTCTATCAAGTCGGTCGAGCTGTCTGCCTGTCCATTTGTCTGTCTGTCTTTCTATCTATAGGGAGATACCTTTAGTCTAGAATGCTCTCTGCTGACATCTGTAGTAGTTTATATTTGAATAATTGTTTATTTCGGATGTTATTTATTACATTTGTAATGGATGACTTTTCTAGTAGTGGTGTGACAGAGACCAGGTCATTTCACAGGACCGCAGGTAGTTAACTACTGACAACAGCACTAGTCTGTGTGACTGTGTGTGTGTGTGTGACGGTGTGTGTGTGTGAGGCTACAGAGACCAGGTCATGTCACAGGACCGCAGGTAGTTAACTACTGACGACAGCACGAGTCTGTGTGACTGTGTGTTTGACGGTGTGTGTTTGACGTGTGTGTGTGACGGTGTGTGTGTGTGACGGTGTGTGTGTGTGTGTGTATTTGTGTGACGGTGTGTGTGTATGTGTGTGTGTGACGGTGTGTGTGTGTGAGGCTACAGAGACCAGGTCATGTCACAGGACCACAGGTAGTTAACTACTGACGACAGCACGAGTGTGTGACTGTGTGTGTGTGTTACAGAGACCAGGTCACATGACCACAGGTAGTTAACTTCTTGACAGCATGTGTGTTGACTGTGTGTGTGTGTGTGTGTGTGTGTGTGTGTGTGTGTGTGTGTGTGTGTGTGTGTGTGTGTGTGTGTGTGTGTGTGTGACGTGTGTGTGTGTGTGTGTGTGACGGGTGTGTGTATTTGTGTCCCGGTGTGTGTGTATGTGTGTGTGTGACGGTGTGTGTGTGTGACGGTGTTTGTGTGTGAGGCTACAGAGACCAGGTCATGTCACAGGACCACAGGTAGTTAACACTGACCCTTAGCTATCGTGTGTGTGACGTGTGTGTGTGTGTGAGGCTACAGAGACCAGGTCACATCTCAGGTAGTTAACTACTGACGACAGCACGTGTGTGTGTGTGTGTGAGGCTACAGAGACCAGGTCACATCACCAGACCACAGGTAGTTAACTTCTGACGACAGCATGTGTGTGTGACTGTGTGTGTGTGTGAGGCTACAGAGACAGTACAGGACAGAACACTGGTAATTTGCTAATGTGATGGACGTCATGCTGCTGTCTTAACAATAGACCTTCCTCTTCCCCCCTCACAGCCAGACTGGATCAATAGACCTTCCTCTTCCCCCCTCACAGCCAGACTGGATCAATAGTCTTCCTATTCCCCCCCCTCACAGCCAGACTGGATCAATAGGACCTTCCTATCTTCCCCTCACAGCCAGACTGGATCAATAGACCTTCCTATTCCCCCCTCACAGCCAGACTGGATCAATAGGTCTTCCTATTCCCCCCTCACAGCCAGACTGGATCAATAGGCCTTCCTCTTCCTCCCTCACAGCCAGACTGGATCAATATGCCTTCCTATTCCCCCCTCACAGCCAGACTGGATCAATAGACCTTCCTCTTCCTCCCTCACAGCCAGACTGGATCAATAGACCTTCCTATTCCCCCTCACAGCCAGACTGGATCAATAGACCTTCCTATTCCCCCTCACAGCCAGACTAGATCAATAGACCTTCCTATTCCCCCTCACAGCCAGACTGGATCAATGGCCTTCATATTCCCCCTCACAGCCAGACTGCATCAATAGACCTTCCTATTCCCCCTCACAGCCAGACTGGATCAATAGACCTTCCTATTCCTATTCCCTCACAGCCAGACTGGATCAATAGGCCTTCCTATTCCCCCTCACAGCCAGACTGGATCAATAGACCTTCCTATTCCCCCTCACAGCCAGACTGGATCAATAGACCTTCCTATTCCTCCCTCACAGCCAGACTGGATCAATATGCCTTCCTATTCCCCCTCACAGCCAGACTGGATCAATATGCCTTCCTATTCCCCCTCACAGCCAGACTGGATCAATAGACCTTCCTATACCCCCTCACAGCCAGACTGGATCAATAGGCCTTCCTATTCCCCCCTCACAGCCAGACTGGATCAATAGACCTTCCTATTCCCCCTCACAGCCAGACTGGATCAATATGCCTTCCTATTCCCCCTCCAGTGAAAGGGTACCAATCCCCATGGGTTACACCAACAGCAGCAAGGGGATAGGGGTGTTTCAGCCTCGTATTCAGCAGCTCAGTCTACTCTCAAAAAAACCTGGAGTTTCACTCCAGGATGAGGGAGAGGAGGAAAGGACAAGGGAGAGGAAGAAAGGAGGAGAAGGAGTGAGGAGGAAACGAGTGAGGAGGAAACGAGGGGGAGGAGGGAAAGGAGTGAAGAGGGAGGGGGGAGGAGGGAAAGGAGTGAAGATGGAGGGAGAAGGGGAGGGAGGAAAGGAGGGAGGAAGGAAGGAAGGAAGGAAGGGGAGAGGAGGAAGGAGGAGGGGAAGGAAAGGAAGGAAGGAAGGCATGAAGGAGGGAGGGAGGGAGACACACATCCTGGTTCAGTGGCAGCTGGTGAAATGGAGAGGCTCCTTGTTGTGCAACAAGAACACACTATTTGTGACAGGTCCTTCATTGGTTTTTGTCAGATGAAGGGGAAATGCACCCTATTCCCTATGTAGTGCACTACTATTGACCAAGGGGAAATGCACCCTATTCCCTATGTAGTGCACTACTATTGACCAAGGGAAAATGCGCCCTATTCCCTATGTAGTGCACTACTATTGACCAAGGGGAAATGCGCCCTATTCCCTATGTAGTGCACTACTATTGACCAAGGGGAAATGCACGCTATTCCCTATGTAGTGCACTACTATTGACCAAGGGGAAATGCACCCTTTTCCCTATGTAGTGCACTACTATTGACCAAGGCCCACATGTAAAATGATGCCATTTGGGATGCACCCTATAACAACCCACAGCAGCAATTACCTTCTCTGATCCTCTCCTCTCACTTCTTCTATCCCTTATTCTCCGTTGCACCCTTCTCCTCTCCCTCTCTCCTCTCCCTTCTCCTCTCCCTTCTCTCCCCTTCTCCTCTGCCCTTCTCCTCTCCTCTCCCTTCTCCCTCTGCCCTTCTCTCCCTCTCTTCCCTGCTCCCTTCTCTCTCTCCTCTCCCTCTATTCCTCCCTTGTCCCTTCCCCTGTCCCTTCTCTCCTCTCCCTTCTCTCCTCTCCCTCTCTCTCTCTCCCTCTCTTTCTCCTCTCCCTATCTCCCAAGGGCCTCTCCCTTCTCCCTCCCTATGTTCTCTCTCTACTCTCTCCTCCTTTTCTCTCTCGCCCTCCTCTCCTCTCTCCCTGCCTTTCTCTCTCTCTCCTCTCCCTCTTCTCCTCTCCTTTTCCCTCTGTCTCCTCTCCCTCTTGACCAAGGCCTCTCTCTCTCCTCTCCTCCTCCTCTCCTCTCCCTTCTTCTCTCCCACAGCAGCCATTCTCTCTCTCTCTCCCTTCTCTCTTTCTCCTCTCCTTCTCTCCTCTCTCCTCTCCCTCTCTCCTCTCCTCTTCTTCTCTCCTCTCCCTTCTTCCTCCTTTCTCTCCCTCCTTTCTCTTCTCCTTCTCCTCTCCCTCTCCCTGCCTCTTCTCTCCCTCTCTCCCTCTCCCTTCTCTCTCTCCTCTCCCTTCTCCTCTCCCTCTCTTCTCCTCTCCTCTCTCCTCTCCCTTCTTCTCTCCTCTCCCTCCTCTCTCCTCTCCCTTCTTCTCTCCTCTTTCTCCTCTCCCTTCTTCTCTCCCTTCTCCTCTCCTCTCCCCTCTTCTCCTTCTCCCCTCTCCTCTCCCTTCTTCTCTCCTCTCCCTCTTTCTCTTCTCCCTTCTCCTCTCCTCTCCCTTCTTCTCTCCCTCTCTCTCCTCTCCCTTCTTCTCTCCTCTCCCTCTTTCTCTTCTCCCTTCTTCTCTCCTCTCCCTCTTTCTCCTCTTCCTTCTCTCCTCTCCCTTTTTCTTCCTCTGGATGACTTTCTCTCCTCTGGTGTTCTTCTCTCCCATCTCCTCTCCCTCTTTCTCTTCTCCCTCTTTTTCCTCTCCCTCTTTCTCCTCTCCCCCTTTCTCCTCTCCCTCTTTCTCCTCTCCCTCTTTCTCCTCTTCTCCTCTCCCTTCTTCTCTCTCTCGTCTCTCTTTTTGTCTCCCCTATCCCTTCTCTCCTCTTCCCTTCTCTCCATTTCTCATCTCTCCTCTCTTTTCCTCTCTCTTCTCCCTCTCTCTCCCTGTGGTGCTGAGACATAAGGCCTGGTTACTGGGTCCACTAATGTAATATACTTTAGGGTGTGTTGACTCACTCATCAGTATTGCCACTGAGATTCTGTGACATTTTGCCCTTAGTGTCTGAATCGTCTTAGTGCCTGAATCGTCTTAGTGTCTGAATCGTCTTAGTGCCTGAATCGTCTTAGTGCCTGAATCGTCTTAGTGTCTGAATCGCCTTAGTGCCTGAATCGTCTTAGTGCCTGAATCGTCTTAGTGCCTGAATCACCTTAGTGTCTGAATCGTCTTAGTGCCTGAATCGTCTTAGTGCCTGAATCAAAGGTTTGAATATGCAGGTTTTGTCTGTTTTCTGTGATAATGATTTTTGACTAATGGGAACATTTTTTTGTGTAATCACATTTGTGTGACTGTTCGTATCTGTCTCTCAACTGTCAATAACACAATAGATAAAACGTTCCATTCTCACACTCTCTCTATCTCTATTTCTCTCCTTCTCTCGCCTCCCTCTCAATTCAATTAATTCTCTTTCTAGCCTCCAGAGAGGTGGAAGGTGTGGAGGTGGTGTGGAGGCAGCGACCAGAGAGAACCAAAGAATTAGGGAGACCCTTCAGGACTCCAGCCCATCTCTCCCTCCCTCAGCCCAGCCAGAGTGCACCATGGCAGGGGTCTGGAGCCATGGACCCTCCCCAGCTGGCTCTCCCACCGCCAGGATGAGGGTGTTCTACCCCCGTCCGCACCCTGACAGCGCTGACCCGCCTCCCTGCACCTCCTCTCCCCAGAGCGGCGGCAGGGCCGGCCTCCACCACAGCCCTATGTTCGAGTCTGACTCGGACCAGCACCAGAACCCCTCCTCAGATGAGAGCGAGAAGAACGGCATGGACTTCTATTCCTCTTAGTTCTTAGTGCCTTTTCCCTGATCTGTTTTGGTCTTCCCAGGGGACAAGTAGCCTGGTCCCAGATCTGTTTTAGTAGCCTGGTCCCAGGTCTGTTTTTAGCCTGGTCCCTGATCTGTTTTATGTAGCCTGGTCCCAGATCTGTTTTAGTAGCCTGCCTGGTCCCAGATCTGTTTTAGTAGCCTGGTCCCAGATCTGTTTTAGTAGCCTGGTCCCAGATCTGTTTTAGTAGCCTGGTCCCTGATCTGTTTTAGTAGCCTGGTCCCAGATCTGTTTTAGTAGCCTGTTTTAGTAGCCTGGTCCCTGATCTGTTTTAGTAGCCTGGTCCCTGATCTGTTTTAGTAGCCTGGTCCCAGATCTGTTTTAGTCTGGTCCCAGATCTTAGTAGCCTGGTCCCAGATCTGTTTTAGCCTGGTCCCTATCTGTTTTAGTAGCCTGGTCCCAGATCTGTTTTAGTGGCCTGGTCCCAGATCTGTTTTTAGTAGCCTGGTCCAGATCTGTTTTAGTAGCCTGGTCCCAGATCTGTTTTAGTAGCCTGGTCCCAGGTCTGTTTTAGTAGCCTGGTCCCTGATCTGTTTTAGTAGCCTGGTCCCAGATCTGTTTAGTCCTGTTTTAGTAGCCTGGTCCCAGATCTGTTTTAGTGGCCTGGTCCCAGATCTGTTTTAGTGGCCTGGTCCCTGATCTGTTTTAGTAGCCTCTCCCAGATCTGTTTTATAGCCTGTTCCCAGATTTAGTAGCCTGGTCCCTGATCTGTTTAGTAGCCTGGTCCCAGATCTGTTTTAGTAGCCTGGTCCCAGATCTGTTTTAGTAGCCTGGTCCCTGATCTGTTTTAGTAGCCTGGTCCCTGGATCTGTTTTAGTAGCCTGGTCCAAGATCTGTTTTAGTAGCCTGGTCCCAGATCTGTTTTAGTAGCCTGGTCCCTGATCTGTTTTAGTAGCCTGGTCCCAGATCTGTTTTAGTAGCCTGGTCCCAGATCTGTTTTAGTAGCCTGGTCCCAGATCTGTTTTAGTGGCCTGGTCCCAGATCTGTTTTAGTGGCCTGGTCCCAGATCTGTTTTAGTAGCCTGGTCCCAGATCTGTTTTTAACTGGTCCCAGATCTGTTTTAGTAGCCTGGTCCCTGATCTGTTTTAGTAGCCTGGTCCCAGATCTTTTAGTAGCCTGTTTTAGTAGCCTGGTCCCAGATCTGTTTTAGTAGCCTGGTCCCTGATCTGTTTTAGTAGCCTGGTCCCAGATCTGTTTTAGTAGCCTGGTCCCAGATCTGTTTTAGTAGCCTGTTTTAGTAGCCTGTTTTAGTATCCTGTTTTAGTGGCCTGTTTTAGGAGCCTGGTCCCAGGTCTGTTTTAGTAGCCTGTTTTAGTAGCCTGTTTTAGTAGCCTGTTTTAGTGGTTGTTTTAGTAGCCTGGTCCCAGGTCTGTTTTAGTAGCCTGGTCCCAGGTCTGTTTTAGTAGCCTGTTTTAGTAGCCTGTTTTAGTAGCCTGTTTTAGTGGCCTGTTTTAGTAGCCTGGTCCCAGATCTGTTTTAGTAGCCTGGTCCCAGATCTGTTTTAGTAGCCTGGTCCCAGATCTGTTTTAGTAGCCTGGTCCCAGATCTGTTTTAGTGGCCTGGTCCCTGATCTGTTTTAGTAGCCTCGTCCCAGATCTGTTTTAGTAGCCTGTTTTAGTAGCCTGTTTTAGTAGCCTGGTTCCAGATCTGTTTTAGTAGCCTGGTCCCTGATCTGTTTTAGTAGCCTGGTCCCAGATCTGTTTTAGTAGCCTGTTTTAGTAGCCTGGTCCCAGATCTGTTTTAGTAGCCTGGTCCCAGATCTGTTTTAGTAGCCTGGTCCCAGATCTGTTTTAGTAGCCTGGTCCCTGATCTGTTTTAGTAGCCTGGTCCCAGATCTGTTTTAGTAGCCTGGTCCCAGATCTGTTTTAGTAGCCTGTTTTAGTAGCCTGTTTTAGTATCCTGTTTTAGTGGCCTGTTTTAGTAGCCTGGTCCCAGGTCTGTTTTAGTAGCCTGTTTTAGTAGCCTGTTTTAGTAGCCTGTTTTAGTGGCCTGTTTTAGTAGCCTGGTCCCAGGTCTGTTTTAGTAGCCTGGTCCCAGGTCTGTTTTAGTAGCCTGTTTTAGTAGCCTGTTTTAGTAGCCTGTTTTAGTGGCCTGTTTTAGTAGCCTGGTCCCAGATCTGTTTTAGTAGCCTGGTCCCAGATCTGTTTTAGTAGCCTGGTCCCAGATCTGTTTTAGTAGCCTGGTCCCAGATCTGTTTTAGTGGCCTGGTCCCTGATCTGTTTTAGTAGCCTCGTCCCAGATCTGTTTTAGTAGCCTGTTTTAGTAGCCTGTTTTAGTAGCCTGGTTCCAGATCTGTTTTAGTAGCCTGGTCCCTGATCTGTTTTAGTAGCCTGGTCCCAGATCTGTTTTAGTAGCCTGTTTTAGTAGCCTGGTCCCAGATCTGTTTTAGTAGCCTGGTCCCAGATCTGTTTTAGTAGCCTGGTCCCAGATCTGTTTTAGTAGCCTGGTCCCAGGTCTGTTTTAGTAGCCTGGTCCCAGATCTGTTTTTGTAGCCTGGTCCCTGATCTGTTTTAGTAGCCTGGTCCCAGATCTGTTTTAGTAGCCTGGTCCCAGGTCTGTTTTAGTAGCCTGGTCCCTGATCTGTTTTAGTAGCCTGGTTCCAGATCTGTTTTAGTAGCCTGGTCACTGATCTGTTTTAGTAGCCTGTTTTAGTAGCCTGTTTTAGTAGCCTGGTCCCAGATCGGTTTTAGTAGCCTGGTTCCAGATCTGTTTTAGTAGCCTGGTCCCAGATCTGTTTTAGTGGCCTGGTCCCTGATCTGTTTTAGTAGCCTGGTCCCAGGTCTGTTTTAGTAGCCTGGTCCCAGATCTGTTTTAGTAGCCTGGTCCCAGATCTGTTTTAGTAGCCTGGTCCCAGATCTGTTTTAGTAGCCTGGTCCCAGATCTGTTTTAGTAGCCTGGTCCCAGATCTGTTTTAGTAGCCTGTTTTAGTAGCCTGGTAGCCTGACATGACACTTCCATAAAGAGTTGGCAGGAGACTAGAACCACCCAGATACCAGGCTAGAAGACCAGGTCTGTATTGGTCAGACTAGAACCACCCTGACACCAGGCTAGAAGACCAGGTCTGTATTGGTCAGACTAGAACCACCCAGATACCAGGCTAGAAGACCAGGTCTGTATTGGTCAGACTAGAACCACCCTGACACCAGGCTAGAAGACCAGGTCTGTTTTGGTCAGACTAGAACCACCCAGATACCAGGCTAGAAGACCGGGTCTGTTTTAGTCAGACTAGAACCACCCAGATACCAGGCTAGAAGACCAGGTCTGTATTGGTCAGACTAGAACCACCCTGACACCAGGCTAGAAGACCAGGTCTGTATTGGTCAGACTAGAACCACCCAGATACCAGGCTAGAAGACCGGGTCTGTTTTGGTCAGACTAGAACCACCCAGATACCAGGCTAGAAGACCAGGTCTGTATTGGTCAGACTAGAACCACCCAGATACCAGGCTAGAAGACCAGGTCTGTTTTAGTCAGACTAGAACCACCCTGACACCAGGCTAGAAGACCAGGTCTGTTTTGGTCAGACTAGAACCACCCTGACACCAGGTCTGTTTTGGTCAGACTAGAACCACCCTGACACCAGGTCTGTATTGGTCAGACTAGAACCACCCTGACACCAGGCTAGAAGACCAGGTCTGTATTGGTCAGACTAGAACCACCCAGATACCAGGCTAGAAGACCAGGTCTGTTTTAGTCAGACTAGAACCACCCTGACACCACACCAGGTCTGTATTGGTCAGACTAGAACCACCCTGACACCAGGTCTGTTTTGGTCAGACTAGAACCACCCTGACACCAGGTCTGTATTGGTCAGACTAGAACCACCCTGACACCAGGTCTGTTTTGGTCAGACTAGAACCACCCAGATACCAGGTCTGTTTTGGTCAGACTAGAACCACCCTGACACCAGGCTAGAAGACCAGGTCTGTATTGGTCAGACTAGAACCACCCTGACACCAGGCTAGAAGACCAGGTCTGTATTGGTCAGACTAGAACCACCCAGATACCAGGCTAGAAGACCAGGTCTGTATTGGTCAGACTAGAACCACCCTGACACCAGGTCTGTTTTGGTCAGACTAGAACCACCCTGACACCAGGTCTGTTTTGGTCAGACTAGAACCACCCTGACACCAGGCTAGAAGACCAGGTCTGTATTAGTCAGACTAGAACCACCCTGACACCAGGTCTGTATTGGTCAGACTAGAACCACCCAGACACCAGGTCTGTATTGGTCAGACTAGAACCACCCTGACACCAGGCTAGAAGACCAGGTCTGTATTGGTCAGACTAGAACCACCCTGACACCAGGTCTATTTTGGTCAGACTAGAACCACCCTGACACCAGGCTAGAAGACCAGGTCTGTATTAGTCAGACTAGAACCACCCTGACACCAGGCTAGAAGACCAGGTCTGTTTTGGTCAGACTAGAACCACCCAGATACCAGGCTAGAAGACCAGGTCTGTATTGGTCAGACTAGAACCACCCTGACACCAGGCTAGAAGACCAGGTCTGTATTGGTCAGACTAGAACCACCCAGATACCAGGCTAGAAGACCAGGTCTGTTTTGGTCAGACTAGAACCACCCTGACACCAGACTAGAAGACCAGGTCTGTATTGGTCAGACTAGAACCACCCTGACACCAGGTCTGTATTGGTCAGACTAGAACCACCCAGATACCAGGCTAGAAGACCAGGTCTGTATTAGTCAGACTAGAACCACCCTGACACCAGGCTAGAAGACCAGGTTTGTATTGGTCAGACTAGAACCACCCTGACACCAGGCTGAGACCGGGTCTGTTTTGGTCAGACTAGAACCACCCTGACACCAGGTCTGTTTTGGTCAGACTAGAACCACCCTGACACCAGGTCTGTTTTGGTCAGACTAGAACCACCCTGACACCAGGCTAGAAGACCAGGTCTGTATTGGTCAGACTAGAACCACCCAGATACCAGGCTAGAAGACCAGGTCTGTTTTGGTCAGACTAGAACCACCCTGACACCAGGTCTGTATTGGTCAGACTGTTCAAACATTTACCAAGGCATTAATTAACTTGATTTACACAGTTAAAAACAAAGTAGTTTATTTACAAAAGCTCTATTTTGAATGTTGAATTGATTTTTTTGTCATTAATTAGATTTGATACGTGTGACTGACTGTGTCTCAATCAAACTGTTTTACTGTGCGTCTATTCGCCAATTTAGCTTTAAAAACATTCTATTGAAATAACAATCAACTTCATATGTGGTAGTAATGATTGCTCTTTACAAATAAATGTTCACAACTGTCCTCTTGTTCATCATTTTACAAATAAATGTGTTTTCCCTAGGTTCACCACTGACCCATAGTGAATTCAGCCTAGGTAGTTAACCACAACCAGGACCAGTGAATAGAGTTGTAGTTAACTACAAAGGACCCATAGTGAATCCCTAGGTAGTTAACTACAACCAGGACCCATAGTGAATAGAGTACCCTAGGTAGTTAACTACGACCAGAACCCATAGTGAATAGAGTACCCTAGGTAGTTAACTACGACCAGGACCCATAGTGAATAGAGTACCCTAGGTAGTTAACCACGACCAGGACCCATAGTGAATAGAGTACCCTAGGTAGTTAACTACAACCAGGACCCATAGTGAATAGAGTACCCTCGGAAGTTAACTACAACCAAGACCCATAGTGAATAGGGTACCCTAGGTAGTTAACTACAACCAGGACCCATAGTGTACCCTAGGTAGTTAACTACGACCAGGACCCAATAGAGTACCCTAGGTAGTTAACTACGACCAGGACCCATAGTGAATAGGGTACCCTCGGTAGTTAACTACGACCAGGACCCATAGTGAATAGAGTGCCATTTGAGACAAGCCAGATTAGAGTGCCATTTGAGACAAGCCAGATTCAGAGTGTTCATAACAATCGGCATTATGGCCGATTACATTGACAAACCACGAGGAGGAGCCTGCTGACGACCTGTTACGAGAGTACAGCAAGGAGCCAAGGTAAGTTGCTAGCTAGCATTAAACTTATCTTGTAAAAAACAGTCAATCTTAACATAATCACGAGTTAACCACACATGGTTGAGGATATTACTAGTTTAACGAGCTCGTCCTGCGTTGCATATAATCAATGCGGTGCCTGTTCATTTATCATCCAATCACAGCCCACTTCTCCAAATGGGGGGTGATTTAACAAAAGCACAATCGTTGCACCAATGAACCTAACCATAAACATCAATGCTTTTCTTAAGATCAATAGACAAGTACATTTTTTTTAAACCTGCATATTTAGTTAAAATAAATTCATGCTGGCTGGCAAAATTAACTATGAAAATTGTGTTGCTTCTCTTGCTTTCAGTGCAAGCAGAGTCAGGGTATGTAGCAGTTTGGGCCGCCTGGCTCGTTGTGAAATGTGTGAAGATAATTTCTTCTATTTGCCAGAGAACACCAAGATTGACAAATTCGCCACTGGCGCCCTGTGCTCTTCACAGATGAAAGCAGGTTCACACTGAGCACATGTGACAGACGTGACAGAGTCTGGAGACGCCGTGGAGAACGTTCTGCTGCCTGCAACATCCTCCAGCATGACAGGTTTGGCGGTGGGTCAGTCATGGTGTGGGGTGGCATTTCTTTGGGGGGCCGCACAGTCCTCCATGTGCTCGCCAGAGGTATCAGGAGACATGTAGGAGGGCAACAACCCAGCAGCAGGACCGCTACCTCCGCCTTTGTGCAAGGAGGAGCAGGAGGCACTGCCAGAGCCCTGCAAAATGACCTCCAGCAGGCCACAAATGTGCATATGGGGTGGCATTTGTTTGGGGGGCCGCACAGCCCTCCATGTGCTCACCAGAGGTAGCCTGACTGCCATTAGGTACCGAGATGAGATCCTCAGACCCTTGTGAGACCATATGCTGGTGCGGTTGGCCCTGGGTTCCTCCTAATGCAAGACCATGCTAGACCTCATGTGGCTGGAGTGTGTCAGCAGTTCCCGCAAGAGGAAGGCATTGATGCTATGGACTGGCCCGCCCGTTCCCCAGACCTGAATCCAATTGAGCACATCTGGGACATCATGTCTCGCTCCATCCACCAATGCCACGTTGCACCACAGACTGTCCAGGAGTTGGCAGATGCTTTAGTCCAGGTTTGGGAGGAGATCCCTCAGGAGACCATCCGCCACCTCATCAGGAGCATGCCCAGGCATTGTAGGGAGGTCATACAGGCACGTGGAGGCCACACACACTACTGAGCCTCATTTTGACTTGTTTTAAAGACATTACATCAAAGTTGGATCAGCCTGTAGTGTGGTTGTCCACTTTAATTTTGAGTGTGCCTCCAAATCCAGACCTCCATGGGTTGATAAATTTGATTTCCATTGATCATTTTTGTATGATTTTGTTGTCAGCACATTCAAGTATGTGAAGAAAAAAGTATTTAATAAGAATGTTTCATTCATTCAGATCTAGGATGTGTTATTTTAGTGTTCCCACACACACACAGAGAGACATGGGCTATGGTCATTCTCATTCAAACAAACAGACCCTCACTCACAATGACTAGTGTACTTTACCCATTTCATTACGTCTTTATATATTGCAAATAAAATGTAAAAACAATCACAAATAATATTTTATATTCATTTCAAACAACGGCATTAGCATGAGAGCAACTCCTCCAAAATTGTTTCTACATTTCTACATTTCGTATATCCAGTCTTAGAATTAGCTTTCCTTGACTTATTCGCCATGATGTTGGATAAATAAACAGCTGAAGATGCAAGTCACCGAAATACTGCTGTGCGTAATAAGCGTTGATAACCCTGTGTTACAAACAAACCGTTGATTGCAAGGAAACCAAACATGACTGGATAAAGTCAGGGAAATGACTGGATGAAGTCAGGGAAATGACTGGATGAAGTCAGGGAAATGACTGGATGAAGTCAGGGAAATGACTGGATGAAGTCAGGGAAATGACTGGATGAAGTCAGGAAATGACTGGATGAAGTCAGGGAAATGACTGGATGAAGTCAGGAAATGACTGGATGAAGTCAGGGAAATGACTGGATGAAGTCAGGGAAATGACTGGATGAAGTCAGGGAAATGACTGGATGAAGTCAGGGAAATCAGGGAAATGACTGGATGAAGTCAGGGAAATGACTGGATGAAGTCAGGGAAATGACTGGATGAAGTCAGGGAAATGACTGGATGAAGTCAGGGAAATGACTGGATGAAGTCAGGGAAAGTCTGTCTATGTTACGTTGGATGTTAAGTCGAAAATTGAATGACACGAGAGCAAAATGTTTCGTGTTAGGCTATAAAAAATGGATTTAACCGAACAAAAGACCATTCATTGTGTAGCAATGAGCCTTGGGATTGCAACCAGAGCAAGATCTTCAAAGGTAAATGATTTATTTCAATGCAATCTGTGATTTTGTTACGCAAGTGCTGGCTGAATAAGTAGTTTGATATGGGGGTCTGTGCTCAGATAATCGCAGCGTATTCTTTCGCAATAAATAATTTTTTAAATCTGACAACGCAGTTGGATTAGCAAGATTCTAGGCTTTCGAACCATGTGAGATATTTTCATGAATATTTAATATGACTATTTATGTAGCGATCACCGTATGTTGTCAAATTTAATCCCGCTAACGGGTTTGTTTTGCAGAGAGGTTAAAACCTAATGACGTCATTTTCAGTTTATAACCTGTTGTAAATTGTATCATGTTCAGTACTCTCCAGAATAAACGCTAGTGCTTGATTTTGAGACTGGTCTCCGCCCATTTTATGCAAATGAGTATCTTACAAATCCTTAGAAATGGGCGGAGTGTATTCATTGAATTGGGTAATAAACATATAGGAATTTAATTCCTCTAACAATTGGTCCTTCGAACACTGGGTCTAAATAACTGTCTCTGTCATCTGAAGGTCGTACGCCGAAAACCACGGGCGGGCGGGTCTAGTCCCGTTATTGTAAGACCTGGCCTCTGAATTGAGGTTAAAGAACAGGCCGGTGTACACCCCAGACCGACAGGGATGGGGACTAGATCCAACGAACAGCTTTTCCCAGTCAGCGACAAGGTCAGTGGCCTTTATTCTCGATTCTGAGGGGGGAATGATTTAAGTTATCTTTGAATGTTTAGAATTTATCAAGAATAGGAGCTTTGCTATTCCAAACATATCCAATGGGTTGTGTATGACCGATATACACTGGGTTATTTATAACCCTGGCAGGTTCGAGATAACCTGGGGTAAGTGCACACCATAAATAAACCAGCTTAATGGATTCGGGTGCCTTGGAGGCCAGAGGGGTTATTAAGATGGGACAGGCAGTCCAAATGAGGAGAGGGAAGCCTAAATCTAGTGGTATGGGATAAAAGCCAAATCTATAGACAAAAGAGGTTCCAGGAGAGAGGGAAGCCTAAATCTAGAGGAATGGGATAAAAGACAAATCTATAGACAAGAGGTTCCAGGAGAAAGGGAAGACAAAATCTAGAGGAATGGGATAAAAGCCAAATCTATAGACAAGAGGTTCCAGGAGAGAGGGAAGCCAAAATCTAGAGGAATGGGATCAAAGCCAAATCTATAGACAAGAGGTTCCGGGAGAGAGGGAAGCCTAATATAGCGAAGTGAGACAAGATATTGGTGTCCTTTAAAAGTCCTATGAGGCAACATGGGAGGTTAACTAGGGATTTACGACCCTCTGGGTAATAGCTTATAGCTGTAAGGGTGAGACATGGTATCTGATCGAGAGTCAATGCTATAGACAACGTTTCCACAAAGGAGAAAACAAAGGAGAGAACTAGGTAATGGTAAACACATACATAGAACATAGAAATACATACACATAGATAGTGATAAATACCACGCTAAAGACAATGTTTCCACAAAGGAGAAAACGAAGGAGAGAACTAGGTAAGGGTAAACAACACATACATAGAACATAGAAATATATACACATAGATAGTAAGTAGGAACATTGCTACTAGGAGCGGCAGGGATTTATTAAACATGAGTAGTAAATCCTCAGAGGAGGAAATGAACGGGAGATGAGAAATATATGCAGGAAGAAGATGAGGAACACCTATTTTAGCCAGACATGGAGGAGTAAGTACGAATTTGATGGACGTTTAAATAAAGAAAAACTGGAATCAATGATAGAACAAATAAACAACGGGCAGAGGGGCAGAGAGTGGTAACTCCCACAGCTCCTCTGGAGGGCTCTCATAAGCCTAAATTATACCCAACCCTGGTAGATTGCAAACTTCCGGTTACTAGTCCAACGCTCTAACCACGAGGCTACCCTGCCGCCCGATGATGGGGTCGTGGTGGTGAGACGACGGCAGCCAGAAGAGTCAAGGCTGAGAAAGGAGAAGAGCTCAGTCAATATCCCCTAATTGCCTTACTGAACCCACGGGCGGGAGGAGAAGGACAGGAATCCATTTTAGAAGTATATAGGGTCAGTCAAGAGAATAAGAAAGATGAGTTCTTAATGGCAGTGCTAGAAGACAGAGCAACGGGAGGTAGAAACAGAAAGGACGAGAGAAAGAGGGGGCTAAAATGTTACAATTGTAATAAAAACGGACATTTCGCTAGGGAATGCGATGCTCCATGTGGATAAACAAAATCAGCGCTGCGATTGTAAACAGAAACTCCAGGGAAAGATGGGTAAAAAGGGAAGATGGCGTCTGACTCAGACAAAGACGATGATGAACCCTGAATAGAAGCTGATGCTGCTAAAATAGTCGGGAAGGGTTTAAATTAGGACTATTTTCTGGGAATTCTCGGTGCCGGAGTTGGCGACTACAGACAATTATAATAACATCGTTATTGGCGAGGAAACTTTCAATAGCGTTGGTGGTTCAGCGGTGAAGTTTTTGACGACAACGTGGGAGACTGAGGTTCGTATCTCAGCCTTGAGACCGATAGACTAAAATTGATTTTAGATTGTAATTCAACTATTTGTATATATTTTGCCTGGAAAAATACAGTCGCTAGTGTTTGTATAAGATATGAACTGAAAGTTTTTAATCGGTTGTTTAGGTTGAATTGAGAGGATAATTCATTTAAAAAATATTGGCGAGGCAATTTCAATGTAATACGTTGTGTTGCCCAAAATGATCTGCTGGATTAATATATTGAGATGGGAGTCGTATTTAAATAAATGTATCATAGAGGAGAAAGTTAAACCGGATGAATTCTAAGGAATAACAGAGAAATACCAGTTTTGTGCAGTCAGGATTTTACATGTTTAATGAATCGACAGACGTACGATATAAATTTAGCGGAGCACATGGTACGTTTACATTTTGGAGACGGTTGGGAAGTTCGGATGGTTTAGCTTTTTCGATAGAATTCAATGATGCTGTTGGAGTAGAAGAGAAAGTTAATTGAAGGGTAAACTGTTTTATTCACAAACACAACAACTCACTATCTACTTTTCAACTCGGAGAAGAGAAGAGGTTTTGAAACTGTTGAAGTCAGTCGTATAAAATCTCCATTGAGTTTAGAGTGACAGGAATACATCACACAGTAGGCACTATAAGATGAACCGTGTCCCCAGGTTCAACAGGCAGCTGGTGGAGAGATAGAAGACAACAAGGGACAAATATGTCTTTTAACTTGTCAAATACAATTTAAACCTTAGATTATATACAAGTGCTTGAACAGCGCAAACATGAGGGATTTTTAACAATGTCGAGGACAAATAAAAAGCAAGAGAATATGACATCATTTTGGTCTCTTATGTTCTCACTAGTCATGTACAAGAACAGCATATTGTCAGGGTCTCCAATGGCGCCCCGTTCCCTAGGGCATAGGGTGTGATTTGAGATGGTGCCCCGTTCCCTAGGGCATAGGGTGTGATTTGAGATGGCGCCCCGTTCCCTAGGGCATAGGGTGTGATTTGAGATGGCGCCCCGTTCCCTAGGGCATAGGGTGTGATTTGAGATGGTGCCTCGTTCCTTGGGGCATAGGGTGTGATTTGAGATGGCGCCCCGTTCCCTAGGGCATAGGGTGTGATTTGAGATGGCGCCCCGTTCCCTAGGGCATAGGGTGTGATTTGAGAAGCAGACCAATGGTGCCCCGTTCCCGAGGGCATAGGGTGTGATTTGAGAAGCAGACCAATGGCGCCTCGTTCCCTAGGGCATAGGGTGTGATTTGAGATGGCACCTCGTTCCCTAGGGCATAGGGTGTGATTTGAGATGGCGCCCCATTCCCTAGGGCATAGGGTGTGATTTGAGAAGCAGACCAATGGCGCCCCGTTCCCTAGAGCATAGGGTATGATTTGAGAAGCAGACCAATGGCGCCTTGTTCCCTAGGGCATAGGGTGTGAGTTGAGAAGCAGCCATTGACCTCCTATATCCAGTCAATTAGTTTGGGATCCAGACCATGTAGACGGCTGATGCCAACCTGCTAAGCAGAGCCTCTATGTCTTCAATATAAATTGGCTGTATCCTAAAAGCAAATATGTCCTCCTAAGCAGAGTTTAAACACAGAGGGGCATTAAATAGACAATCTATATTGGCGAAAGTCTCATGGGAGAGAAACAGGCAGGATTCCAGCATTATGACACAGTAGAGAACATTCATTATGAGAAAGGACAGAACCTTCATTATGACACAGTACAGAACGTTCATTATGAGAAATGACATAACATTCATTATGACACAGTACAGAACGTTCATTATGAGAAAGGACAGAACATTCATTATGAGAAAGGACAGAACATTCATTATGACACAGTACAGAACGTTCATTATGAGACAGTACAGAACGTTCATTATGAGACAGTACAGAACGTTCATTATGAGAAAGGACAGAACATTCATTATGACACAGTACAGAACGTTCATTATGAGAAAGGACAGAACATTCATTATGACACAGTACAGAACGTTCATTATGAGACAGTACAGAACGTTCATTATGAGACAGTACAGAACGTTCATTATGAGAAAGGACAGAACGTTCATTATGAGAAAGGACAGAACGTTCATTATGAGACAGGACAGAACGTTCATTATGAGACAGTACAGAACGTTCATTATGAGAAAGGACAGAACATTCATTATGACACAGTACAGAACGTTCATTATGAGACAGTACAGAACGTTCATTATGAGAAAGGACAGAACGTTCATTATTCATTATGAGACAGGACAGAACGTTCATTATGAGACAGGACAGAACGTTCATTATGAGAAAGGACAGAACATTCATTAAGAGACAGGACAGAACGTTCATTATGAGACAGGACAGAACGTTCATTATGAGACAGGACAGAACGTTCATTATGAGACAGGACAGAACGTTCATTATGACACAGTACAGAACGTTCATTATGAGACAGTACAGAACGTTCATTATGACACAGTACAGAAGGTTCATTATGAGACAGTACAGTACCTACAGTACCCTAAAGCTGTGTCTCAATTGGCACCCTATTCCCTAAGTAGTGCACTGCTTTTGACTAGGGCCTATGGGGTAGTGCACCACATAAGGTAAAGGGTACCATTTGGGATGCACAATACATTTGTCCACATCAGTCAGTTTAGGCTGTTTATTATCTTCCTCTATTCGTTTTTCTCAGGAGGAACGACCTCCATCAGCAGCTGGAGATGCATGGTGATTGGCCCTGCAGGGGAGGTGAGAGGTTAAAGGTCAGATTGGACCAATCAGGCTAATTAAAAGGTGAATAATAAATAAATAAACTTTAATAAAAGGTTGATAAAGGTGACATCAGCCCAATCACAGCATGATCTATAGGCTCTGTGACCTTCTGAGTTGAACTCCACAATGACTGTAGTTATGTAAAGGGAAGAACTCCACTACCGCTCACTGAGGAATAAAACATTTTGATACATAAAGACCCAAGTTGCAGAAGATAATAGTGCCTGCTTCCCAAATGGCACCCTATCCCCTATATTATAGTGCACTACCTTTCACCAGGGCCCATAGGGTAGTGCACTACACAGGGAATAAGGGGCCATTTTGGGACACAAGCCAGTGTTGTCTTCGAGTGCACTCCAAAGGGAATAGGCGGCCATTTTGAGATAAAGGCTCTCTCTCAACACTCGAGTGTCAACAACTCTGAGCAGTGGGTAGTTACTCACTCATGACCCTGTGTGTCCAGCTGAACCTGCGATGAACGAAGGGGAAGTAGAGCAGCAGACCGCTGAGGATGAAGATGGTACAGTACAGATACTCCAGCTCTGGCTTGTCTATGATCGGTGCTAGGACCAGGTAGCAGGACACGATCACCACCAGCACTGCTATGGGCATGGGACACTGTTGGGGGACAACCAGGACATAACCACCTGTCAGTCTCACAGGAGGGATCTGGGACAGTATTGCTCTAAAAACAGGTTACCACCCCATTTGTTGTGGTAACCAGCTGAGGGATGTGACTGGAGAAATGGAACCACTCTAAAATGTATAGACAGAGCTATGGATGTAAGGACTGACCGTCCACGAGCTCAACATGATATTTTTAACCTGTTGAAACTCTGGGGGCGCTATATAATTTTTGGATAAAAAGACGTGCCCGTTTTAAGCGCAATATTTTGTCACAAAACGATGCTCGACTATGCATATAATTGGTAGCTTTGGAAAGAAAACACTCTGACGTGTCCAGAACTGCAAAGATATTCTCTGTGCGTGCCCTAGAACGTGAGCTACAGGCAAAACCGAGATGAGACGGCATCCAGGAAAGGAGCAGGATTTTGAGGCTCCGTTTTCCATTGTCTCCTTATATGGCTGTGAATGCGAGAGGAGTGAGTCAGTCCTTTCTGCCGTTTCCCCAAGGTGTCTGCAGCATTGTGACGTATTTGTAGGCATATCATTGGAAGATTGACCATAAGAGACCACATTTACCAGGTGTCCGCCCGGTGTCCTGCGCCGAAATTGGTGCGCAAAAGTCAGCTGCAAGTATTTTTCCATGGAATTCAGAGAAGAATGCAGGCTTCCACGAACGATATATCAATGAAGAGATATGTGAAAAAACACCTTGAGGATTGATTCCAAACAACGTTTGCCATGTTTCGGTCGATATTATGGAGTTAATTCGGAAAAAGTTTGACGTTGTAGGTGACTGAATTTTCGGTTCGTTTCGGTAGCCAAATGTGATGTATAAAACGGAGCGATTTCTCCTACACAAAGACGCTTTCAGGAAAAACTGCACATTTGCTATGTAACTGAGAGTCTCCTCATTGAAAACATCCGAAGCTCTTCAAAGGTAAATGATTTTATTTATTTGGTTATCTGGTTTTTGTGAAAATGTTGCGTGCTAAATGCTACTCAAAATGCTAAGCTAGCTTAGCATACTCTTACACAAATTAGTGAATTGCTATGGTTCAAAAGCATATTTTGAAAATCTGAGATGAAAGTGTTGTTAAGAAAAGGCTAAGCTTGAGAGTAGGCGCATTATTTTCATTTTATTTGCGATTTTCAGAAATCGTTAACGTTGCGTTATGCTAATGAGCCTGAGGCTTTAGTCACGATCCCGGATCCGGGATGGGGAGTTTCAAGAAATTAACTATGTTCTTCCAATAGCCAAGAGATGAGGGGCTGCAGGTAGCCTACTGGTTAGAGCTTTGGGCCAGTAACTGAAAGGTTTCTAGATCGAATCCCTGAGCTGACAAGGTAAAAAAATATGTCGTTCTGCCCCTGAACAAGGCAGTTAACCCACTGTTCCCCTGAGCAAGGCAGTTAACCCACTGTTCCCCTGAGCAAGGCAGTTAACCCACTGTTCCCCTGAGCAAGGCAGTTAACCCACTGTTCCCCTGAACAAGGCAGTTAACCCACTGTTCCCCTGAGCAAGGCAGTTAACCCACTGTTCCCCTGAACAAGGCAGTTAACCCACTGTTCCCCTGAACAAGGCAGTTAACCCACTGTTCCCCTGAACAAGGCAGTCAACCCACTGTTCCTAGGCTATCATTGAAAATAATAATTTGTTCTTAACTGACTTGCCCAGTTAAATAAAGGCTGAATACAAAAATTAATATACAGGACTTGGATGTATGACAATGTGAATCTAGTCTTACCTTGACGGGCCTCTTGAGTTCCTTCCTGGTGAAGCGCATGACGATGAGAGCGAGAGCTGTGAGTCCGTAGAAAGCCCACTGGGCGAAACTGAAGTAGTTGATCAGGGTGTTGATGTCTGCCGGGATAATGTAGAGTATGGCCAGAATACCCTACAATCACAACAACCACCACAACAGGGTAAACTGAAGTAGTTGATCAGGGTGTTGATGTCTGCTGTGATAATGTAGAGTATGGCCAGAATACCCTACAATCACAACAACCACCACAACAGGGTAAACTGTAGCAGCACATTTAAGGAACTTGAGAAAAAAAAGGTCACTGGGGGGGCAGTAATGTATAAAGTGATGGGTCAGGTTATAGGTTAGACCACTGGGGGGCAGTAATGTATAAAGTGATGGGTCAGGTTATAGGTTAGACCACTGGGGGGCAGTAATGTATAAAGTGATGGGTCAGGTTATAGGTTAGACCACTGGGGGGCAGTAATGTATAAAGTGATGGGTCAGGTTATAGGTTAGACCACTGGGGGGCAGTAATGTATAAAGTGATGGGTCAGGTTATAGGTTAGACCACTGGGGGGCAGTAATGTATAAAGTGATGGGTCAGGTTATAGGTTAGACCACTGGGGGGCAGTAATGTATAAAGTGATGGGTCAGGTTATAGGCTAGACCACTGGGGGGCAGTAATATATAAAGTGATGGGTCAGGTTATAGGTTAGACCACTGGGGGGCAGTAATGTATAAAGTGATGGGTCAGGTTATAGGCTAGACCACTGGGGGGCAGTAATGTATAAAGTGGTGGGTCAGGTTATAGGCTAGACCACTGGGGGGCAGTAATGTATAAAGTGATGGGTCAGGTTATAGGCTAGACCACAGGGGGGCAGTAATGTATAAAGTGATAGGTCAGGTTATAGGTTAGGCCACTGGGGGGCAGTAATGTATAAAGTGATGGGTCAGGTTATAGGTTAGGCCACTGGGGGGCAGTAATGTATAAAGTGATAGGTCAGGTTATAGGTTAGGCCACTGGGGGGCAGTAATGTATAAAGTGATGGGTCAGGTTATAGGTTAGGCCACTGGGGGGCAGTAAAGTATAAAGTGATAGGTCAGGTTATAGGTTAGGCCACTGGGGGCAGTAATGTATAAAGTGATGGGTCAGGTTATAGGTTAGACCACTGGGGGGCAGTAATGTATAAAGTGATGGGTCAGGTTATAGGTTAGGCCACTGGGGGCAGTAATGTATAAAGTGATAGGTCAGGTTATAGGTTAGGCCACTGGGGGCAGTAATGTATAAAGTGATGGGTCAGGTTATAGGTTAGGCCACTGGGGGGCAGTAATGTATAAAGTGATGGGTCAGGTTATAGGTTAGGCCATTGGGGGGCAGTAATGTATAAAGTGATGGGTCAGGTTATAGGTTAGGCCACTGGGGGGCAGTAATGTATAAAGTGATGGGTCAGGTTATAGGTTAGGCCACTGGGGGGCAGTAATGTATAAAGTGATAGGTCAGGTTATAGGTTAGGCCACTGGGGGGCAGTAATGTATAAAGTGATAGGTCAGGTTATAGGTTAGGCCACTGGGGGGCAGTAATGTATAAAGTGATGGGTCAGGTTATAGGTTAGACCACTGGGGGGCAGTAATGTATAAAGTGATGGGTCAGGTTATAGGTTAGACCACTGGGGGGCAGTAATGTATAAAGTGATGGGTCAGGTTATAGGTTAGGCCACTGGGGACCAGTAATGTATAAAGTGATGGGTCAGGTTATAGGTTAGGCCACTGGGGGGCAGTAATGTATAAAGTGATGGGTCAGGTTATAGGTTAGGCCACTGGGGGGCAGTAATGTATAAAGTGATGGGTCAGGTTATAGGTTAGGCCATTGGGGGGCAGTAATGTATAAAGTGATGGGTCAGGTTATAGGTTAGGCCACTGGGGGGCAGTAATGTATAAAGTGATGGGTCAGGTTATAGGTTAGACCTCTGGGGGGCAGTAATGTATAAAGTGATGGGTCAGGTTATAGGTTAGACCACTGGGGGGCAGTAATGTATAAAGTGATGGGTCAGGTTATAGGTTAGACCACTGGGGGGCAGTAATGTATAAAGTGATGGGTCAGGTTATAGGTTAGACCACTGGGGGGCAGTAATGTATAAAGTGATGGGTCAGGTTATAGGTTAGGCCATTGGGGGGCAGTAATGTATAAAGTGATGGGTCAGGTTATAGGTTAGGCCACTGGGGGGCAGTAATGTATAAAGTGATGGGTCAGGTTATAGGTTAGGCCATTGGGGGGCAGTAATGTATAAAGTGATGGGTCAGGTTATAGGTTAGGCCACTGGGGGGCAGTAATGTATAAAGTGATGGGTCAGGTTATAGGTTAGACCACTGGGGGCAGTAATGTATAAAGTGATGGGTCAGGTTATAGGTTAGACCACTGGGGGCAGTAATGTATAAAGTGATGGGTCAGGTTATAGGTTAGACCACTGGGGGGCAGTAATGTATAAAGTGATGGGTCAGGTTATAGGTTAGACCACTGGGGGGCAGTAATGTGTTAGTTGGTAGTTGATCATTGCTATAATATATAATGTAATTTATCAGACACTTTTATCCAAAGCGACTTACAGTCATTCATGCAGACATTTTATGTTTGTTTCTTCCTGGGAATTAAACCTACTGTCTTTACACTGCAAGCACCATGCTCTACCAACTGATGTGCAGAGATTCTCAACACGATTTAAGTCCAAACTGTAACTAGGCCACTCGTGAACATTCAAAGTCTTCTTGTTAACAACATCTTAAGGGATCGCCCCTTTTTGTTCAATGTTTTGCCTAAAACCACATACCCAAATCTAACTGCCTGTAACTCAGGCCTTGGAGCAAGCATATGCATATTCTTGGTACCATTTGAAAGGAAACACTTTGTAGTTTATGTAAATGTGAAAGGACTGTTGGAGAATATAACACAGTAGGTCTGGCAAAAGATAATCCAAAGAAAAAAATACCCTTTCTTTTTTTTTTTTTGACCATCATCTTGGAAATGCAAGAGAAAACCCATAATGAAATATTCCAGCCCAGCTGCAATTTAGATTTTGGCCACTAGTCAGCAGCAGTGTGTGTGCAAAGTCAGACTGATCAAATGAACCTTTGCATTTCTGTTCAAAATTTGTCCTGGCAAATTTTCTTGTTTACTTACAACCTCATGCAAATCACATTAGCCTACGTTAGCTCACCCGTCCCCTGAAAGGATAAATGATGATGCAGCGACCACCATGCTGGAAAATATGAAGGCTGGTGCTCAGTCATGTGACATGTTCAATTTGCCCCAAACATAACGCTTTGTATTCAGGACAAAAAGTTAAGTTCCTAGCCACATTTTTTTCAGTTTTACTTTAGTGCCTTATTGCAAACAGGATGATTCCATACATAGTTTGACATGTTTCTCAAGGACTGTAACAGAACTGTTCTAGTTTTTGTCTGGACGAAGTGCCTGCGCCTCATGAAGATGGATTACTGGGCTGAACACGCTAACAACAAGTGGCTATTTGGACATAAATGACTTTATGGAACAAATCAGTCATTTATTGTGGAACTGGGATTCCTGGGAGTGCATTCTGATGAAGATCAAAGGTAAGTGAATATTTACGGTGTTATTTCTATCTTTGTTGACTCCAAAATGGCGGACATTCCACTGGTTGTTTTGGGTTCTGAGCGCCGTTCTCAGATTATGCTTTTTCCTTAAAGTTTTTTTTGAAAGGTTTCAAAATAAGAGATTCACCAATTTGTACTATTTTGTGTATGTCCATTACATGAAATCCAAATAAAAATTTATTTAAATTACAGGTTGTAATGCAACAAAATAGGAAAAAACACACCAAGTGTGATGAATACTTTTGCACTGTATCTCAGACTTACATTGAAGATGATGGCGGGCGAAGGAGTGTAACGCTTCAGACTGATGTAGGACAAGATCTTTACCATGTGACCCTCTCTTCCTGCCACATAGGTCAACCTGAGGTGGGACAGAGCACAAACATGTTAGTTCAACACAATATTGGCAATATGTTGAACCTGAATTTGGTTTTCTTTCTTTCTTCTCACCATTTTTAACTCTGCTTGTGCTCTGTTCTTTTAGAAAAGCAGATTCAATCTTTTAAACACGTTGAGACAACTGCTGATGTAAAAAGGGTTTTATAAAATACATTTGTTTTGATTAAATTTGATGAGCAAAAAACAATGTCTTCCTGAAGTTGTCCCTTTACCTGCCGGCTGTGAAGCAGCTCCCATTGGCTGCTCCGAAGGTGGAGAAGACGACAAACACAGGGACTACCCACGACAGGGGGTACAGCACTCTGTCACCAAAAGTCTAAGGGGCAGAAGACGACAAACACAGGGACTACCCACGACAGGGGGTACAGCACTCTGTCACCAAAAGTCTAAGGGGCAGAAGACGACAAACACAGGGACTACCCACGACAGGGGGTACAGCACACTGTCACCAAAAGTCTAAGGGGCAGAAGACGACAAACACAGGGACTACCCACGACAGGGGGTACAGCACTCTGTCACCAAAAGTCTAAGGGGCACAAACAAGTCCCTCCGAGGACACGGTGGGGGGGGGGGGGACAATAAATAAAATGTAATTGTTTGTTATTGAAAGAATGTGTCTTGTTCTTGCTAAGGGAGATATGATGAGCCACACCAATGGCTTCCTCTGTCTATCTCCATGACGACCCTCTTACCACAGCAACAGCGGGAGACTGCAGTAGTTCCGTAGTGGTCATGGCGCTGAAGTAGGCAATGTTGACCAGCACATAGCTCACAGACACCAAGGGAATACCAATGATAATGGCCAGGGGAAGGTTTCTGTTAGAGTGAGATAGAGAGAGAGAGATATATATATATAGAGAGTGATATAGAGAGAGAGATATAGAGAGAGTGTTAGTGTGAGATAGAGAGGATTATGTAGCACACAGATGGAGACAGAGACAGAGAGTTGATTAAACTCTTGTTGTCTCCCCACCAGGAAAGGCAGTGGTGTGTGAATGCCAAGGGAACCCAGGCTTCCCCGAAAATCAGACCAATAAAACAAATACAATTATTAAATCAATTTATCTGTGGCTGAATCAATTGAAGTGGCTGAATCAATTGAAGTGGCTGAATCAATTGAGGTGGCTGAATCAATTGAAGTGGCTGAATCAATTGAGATGGCTGAATCAATTGAAGTGGCTGAATCAATTCTTAAGTGGCTGAATCAATTGAGGTGGCTGAATCAATTGAAGTGGCTGAATCAATTGTGATGGCTGAATCAATTGAGATGATTGAATCAATTGAGATGGCTGAATCAATTGAGATGATTGAATCAATTGAAGTGGCTGAATCAATTGAAGTGGCTGAATCAAACATTCTCAGAACCTCAAGTGGCTGAATCTATCTCATCAGAGAAATCATGAGAGCGAGGGAAACAGCGCCCCTCTGTCTCAGTATGTGTAGCAGATGTATCCGATGCTGTCTGGCCAAAATGAGTATGACATGTTACCGCAGAAGCATTTGATTGATTGATGCCAGCGAGCATTTGACTTCCTTTGATATTTTTTAAAATAAAATAATTAACCAATCATCATTGAGATGAGCTCAACTGTGGATAGTCCTGGTGCAGCAAAACCACCCCACAAGGGAGGCCACTTTGGATTTGGCTTCACACCAATCAAATCACATCCTGGGCAAAACGTAATCATTGTCAGAAAAACTTGTCTGTTTCTGGTTTGCTTGTGTCTGTTAAGGTTTTCTTCCGTCGAAAGAGAGGAGGACCAAAATGCAGTTATTTGTATACATCTTTAATAAACACAAACAGTATACAAAATCAATAACCGTGAAAACCCGAAACAGCCCTATCTGGTGCAAACAAACAGAGACAGGAACAATCACCCACCAAACACTCAAAGAATATGGCTGCCTAAATATGGTTCCCAATCAGAGACAACGATAAACACCTGCCTCTGATTGAGAACCACTTCAGGCAACCATAGACTTTTCTAGACAACCCCACTAACCACAATCCCATAACCTACAAAAAAACCCTAGACAAAACACACCACATAAATAATCCATGTCACACCCTGGCCTGACCAAAATAATAAAGAAAACACAAAATACTAAGACCAGGGCGTGACAGTGTCCTGCAGTAGCTAGCTAGCTAAATCAGCCCTTTCCTAAACCATGGATAGATGGACACGGAGATTTGGACTGGTTTTTACTTAATTCTCTGTACAGGCCAAAGATGATAACAGCGATTCTGATCAAGCCATAAATGCACAGGTTGTGCCACTGGCCTGAGACAATGTTCAACATGTAGCCTAGATATAGTATGCTCACATTAACTAGCTAAATAACGTAGCTGGTTCATTGTTGCCCAGCGAGGAAGCTAGTCTAGTAAGTTTTTTTAGCCAGGTTGCCTCGTCTACAAACTAAAAGCGAACATGAAAGAGAGGAGGATGGCACTGGTGTTCAACTCGTCTACAAATAGGGTGAGTCAACAAGTTTTTTATACTTGAACACCCACACAAGTACTATGGATAGTCACATGATATTTAGCTATGTTGATTGTACTAATTTGTTTAATGGCTTTTAAACTGGCTTGGCTTCCCCAGTGATATTCCCCACACTTGGCTTCCCCAGTGATATTACCCACGCTTGGCTTCCTCAGTGATATTACCCACACCTGGCTTCCCCAGTGATATTACCCACGCTTGGCTTCCTCAGTGATATTACCCACACTTGGCTTCCTCAGTGATATTACCCACACCTGGCTTCCCCAGTGATATTACCCACGCTTGGCTTCCTCAGTGATATTACCCACACTTGGCTTCCCCAGTGATATTACCCACACTTGGCTTCCCCAGTGATATTACCCACACTTGGCTTCCCCAGTGATATTACCCACGCACTGCTACTAGTGAGCAGTATATGATGCACTCACTGCACTGGTAGTCACTTTGGAGTATCTGATGAATGAGTGGAAATCCAGTCTAAGTCCCAAATGGCACCCTGTTCCTTACATAGTTCACTACTGTTGACCAGGGCCCATCGTGGACGCACCCTAAATGTCAGCTGTATGGACACTCACCTGTATGGGTTTTCCAGCTCCTCTGTTATAAAGTTCAGCTGATTCCTGAGAGACAACACGTGTTTATAGAACCACATATAAACAGGTTGGGTTGACATTCAAAACAGAAATCTCAAAACCATAAAACTGTTTTATTGAGGAAGTGATAAGAACAGAGAGATAGGATACATCCCCAATGGTACCCGACCCCCTACTTAGTGGACTACTTTAGGCTAAAGCTCTATGGGCCCTGACGAGAGCGCTACGGGCCCACCTGACTAGAGCGCTACGGGGCCCCCTGACTTGAGTGCTATGGGCCCCCCTGACTAGAGCGCTATGGGCCCCCCTGACTAGAGCGCTACGGGCCCTGACTAGAGCGCTACAGGCCCCCACTGACTAGAGCGCTACGAGCACTGACTAGAACGCTACAGGCCTCCCCTGACTAGAACGCTACGGACCCCCCTGACTAGAGCGCCACGGGCCTCCCTGATTAGAGCACTACAGGCCCCCCTGACTAGAGCGCTATGGGCCCTGACTAGAGCACTCCGGGCCCCTCCTGACTAGAGCGCTACGGGCCCCCCTGACTAGAGAGCTACGGGCCCCCTGACTAGAGCGCTACGGGCCCCCCCTGACTAGAGCGCTACGGGCCCCCCTGACTAGAGCACCACGGGCCCCCCTGACTAGAGCACTATGGGCCCCCCTGACTAGAGGACTATAGGCCCCCTTGACTAGAGCACTATGGGCCCCCCTGACTAGAGCGCCACGGGCCCCCCTGACTAGAGCACTATGGGCCCTAACTAGAGAGCCATGGGCCCCCCTGACTAGAGCACTATGGGCCCTGACTAGAGAGCCATGGACCCCCCTGACTAGAGCGCTATGGGCCCTGACTAGAGAGCCATGGGCCCCCCTGACTAGAGCACTGTGGGCCCCCCTGACTAGAGCACTACAGCCCCCTGACTAGAGCATTACCGGCCCCTGTGACTAGAATGCTATGGGCCTTCCTGACTAGAGCGCTACGGGCCCACCTGACTAGAGCGCTACGGGCCCACCTGACTAGAGCACTACGGGCCCTGACGAGAGCGCTACGGGCCCTGACGAGAGCGCTACGGGCCCTGACTAGAGAGTTACGGGCCCTGACTAGAGTGCTACGGGCCCTGGTCAAAAGTATTGACCTATTTAGGAAGTAGGGCGCCATTTGGGATGCAGATGTAGTCTTACCACCCATCGTAGGCCCAGAGCCCATTGTAAAACGCCAGTCCAATGGATCCAAAGGAGGTTGAGGCTCCTTCAAATGGGTTGGACAGATTCTCAGTGTTTCCTGGACACAAACGTGACAGTATATACATTTTAATATTCATTCTTCTGACCAGGGCCCATAGGGTGTACCCAAAAGTAGTACACTGCACAGTGATGAAACTTCTGCATGATAACACAGGGTGGGGACTGGAATAAATGGAAAGGATTTCATCCCAAATGGTACCCTATTCTATACAGAAGTGTCCTACTTTTGACCAGGATCCATAGGGCTCTGAGGGATATATACTGGGCGGCAGGATAGCCTAGCTATTAGAGTGTTGGACTAGTAACCGAAAGGTTGCAAGATCGAATCACCAAGCTGACAAGGTAAAAACCTGTTGTTCTGCCTTTGAACAAGGCAGCTATCCCACTGTTCCTAAGCCATCATTGAAAGTAAGAATATGTTCTTAACTGAATTACCTAGTTGAATAAAGGCGAAATACAATTAAAATCAATATACGGCTCTGAGGGATCTGTGGGGCTCTGAGGGATGTCTGGTTGGATTCTAGAGGATCTTACAGGGCTCTGGGGGATCTACAGTATAGGGCTCTGAGGGTTCTATAGCGATCTGAGGGCTCTGATAAATCTGAGGGATGTATAGGGCTCTGGGGGATCCGTTGGGATCTATAGGGCTATCGGCGATCCGTAGGGCTCTGGGGGATCTGAGGCATGTATAGAGCTCTGATGGATCTATTGGGCTCTAATGGATCTATAGGGCTCAGAAATCTGAGGGAAGTATAGGGGTCCGTAGGGCTCTGGGAGACCCGTAGGGCTCTTAGGGGATATATTGGGATCTATAGGGCTCTGAGATCTGAGGGATCTGTAGGGCTCTGGGGGATCTATAGGGCTCTGATATCTGAGGGATCTATAGGGCTCTGGGGGATCTGTAGTGCTTTGAAGAATGTATAGGGCTCTGAGATCTGAGGGATCTGTAGGGCTATGGGGGATCCATTGGGCTCTGATGGATCTATAGGGCTCAGATATCTAAGGGATGTATAGGGCTCTGGGGGATACGTAGGGCTCTGGGGGATCTGTAGTGCTTTGAAGAATGTATAGGGCTTAGAGATCTGAGGGATGTATATTCAGATCTGTAATGCTCTGTGAGATCTTTAGCGCCTTGGGGGAGTCGTAGGGCTATGATGGATCTGTAGGGCTCTGGGGGATCTACAGTATGGGGCTCTGGGGGATCTACAGCGTAGGGCTCTGGGGGATCTACAGCGTAGGGGCTCTGGGGGATATACAGTGTAGAGCTCAGATGGATCTGTCAGGCTCAAATGTATCTGTCGGGCTCAGATGGATCTGTCGGGCTCTGAGGGATCTATTGGGCTCTGAGGGATCTATTGGGCTCTGGGGGATCTATCGGGCTCTGGGAGATCCATAGGGCTCTGGGGGATCCATAGGGCTCTGGGGGATCCATAGGGCTCTGGGGGATCTATTGGGCTCTGAGGGATCTATTGGGCTCTGGGGGATCTATCGGGCTCTGGGAGATCCATAGGGCTCTGGGGGATCCATAGGGCTCTGGGGGATCCATAGGGCTCTGGGGGATCCATAGGGCTCTGGGAGATCCATAGGGCTCTGGGAGATCCATAGGGCTCTGGGGGATCCATAGGGCTCTGGGGGATCCATAGGGCTCTGGGGGATCCATAGGGCTCTGGGGGATCCATAGGGCTCTGGGGGATCTATTGGGCTCTGGGGGATCTATTGGGCTCTGGGGGATCCATAGGGCTCTGGGGGATCTATCGGGCTCTGGGGGATCCATAGGGCTCTGGGGGATCCATAGGGCTCTGGGGGATCTATTGGGCTCTGGGGGATCTATTGGGCTCTGGGGGATCCATAGGGCTCTGGGGGATCTATCGGGCTCTGGTCTACAGACCAGTAGCCTGTTCTATAGTGTTCTACCCTATTCCCCTATATTTGCCATGCAAATGAACTGAATCGCCAAAAGAACATTTCCACTGCGTTTCAGTCCTGCCACAGAAGGACCAGCTGACATCATGTCAGTATTTATCTCATTAACACAGGTGTGAGTGTTGACAAGGCTGGAGATCACTCTGTCATGCTGATTGAGTTTGAATAACAGACTGGAAGCTTCAAAAGGAAGGTGGTGCTTGGAATCATTGTTCATCCTCTGTCAACCATGGTTACCTGCAAAGAAACACGTGCCGTCTTCATTGCTTTGCACAAAAAGGGCTTCACAGGCAAGGATATTACTGCCAGTAAGATTGCACCTAAATCAACCATTTATCGGATCATCAAGAACATCAAGGAGAGCGGTTCAATTGTTGTGAAGAAGGCTTCAGGGCGCCAAAGAAAGTCCAACAAGCGCCAGGACCATCTCCTAAAGTTGATTCAGCTGCAGGATTGTGACACCACCAGTACAGAGCTGCTCAGAAATGGCAGCAGGCAGGTGTGAATGCATCTGCATGCACAGTGAGGCGAAGACTTCTGGAGGATGGCCTGGTGTCAAGAAGGGCAGCAACGAAGTCACTCCTCTCCAGGAAAAACATCGGGGACAAACTGATATTCTGCAAAAGGTACAGGGATTTGACTGCTGAGGACTGGGGTAAAGTCATTTTCTCTGATGAATCCCCTTTCCGATTGTTTGGGGCATCCGGAAAAAGCTTGTCCGGGGAATATAAGATGAGCGCTACCATCAGTCCTGTGTCATGCCAACAGTAAAGCATCCTGAGAACATTCATGTGTGGGGTTGCTTCTCAGCTAAGGGAGTCGGCTCTCTCACAATTTTGCCTAAGAACACAGCCATGAATAAAGAATGGTACCTACACATCCTCCGAGAGCAACTTCTCCCAACCATCCAGGAACAGTTTGGTGACTAACCATGCCTTTTCTAGCATGATGGACACCTTTCCATAAGGCAATAGTGATAACTAAGTGTCTCGGGGAACAAAACATCAATATTTTGTGTCCATGGCCAGGGAACTCCACAGACCTTAATCCAGATTGAGGTGGTCAATCTTTAAGAGGCGGGTGGACAAACCAAAACCCACAAATTCTGACAAACTCCAAGCATTGATTAGGCAAGCATTGGCTACCATCAGTCAGGATGTGGCCCAGAAGTTAATTGACAGCATCCCAGGGCGGATTGCAGAGGTCTTGAAAAAGAAGGTTCAATACTGCAAATATTGACTTTTTGCATCAACTTCATGTAATTGTCAATAAAAGCCTTTGACACTTATGAAATGTTTGTAATTATACTTCAGTTTTCCATAGTAACATCTGACAATATTATCTGAAGACACTGAAGCAGCAAACTTTGTGAAAAGTAATATTTGTTTAATTTGTTTAATCTAAACTTTTGGCCATGACTGTACTATACAGGGAATATGATGACATAGGGCTATGCACTATGTAGGGAATAGGGTTCTGGTCTAAAGTAGTGCACTATATATAGGGAATAGGGTTCTGGTCTAAAGTAGTGGTGCTTGCCTACGGAGCTGTGAGGGGAACGGTGGATGAACGCAGTGCCCTTGTTTGGGTCTCTGATCAGGCCCTACACCCAAACAAGGGCACTGCGTTCATCCACCTCTGGCCTGCTCGCCTCCCTACCACTGAGGAAGTACAGTTCCCGCTCAGCCCAGTCAAAACTGTTCGCTGCTCTGGCCCCACAATGGTGGAACAAACTCCCTCACGACGCCAGGACAGCGGAGTCAATCACCACCTTCCAGAGACACCTGAAACCCCACCTCTTCAAGGAATACCTATGATAGGATAAAGTAATCCTTCTCACCCCCCCCCCCCTTAAATGATTTAGATGCACTATTGTAAAGTGGCTGTTCCACTGATGTCAGAAGGTGAATTCACCAATTTGTAAGTCGCTCTGGATAAGAGCGTCTGCTAAATGACTTAAATGTAAATGTAAATGTATGTAGGGAATAGGGTTCTGGTCTAAAGTAGTGCACTATATAGGGAATAGGGTTCCATAGGGCTCTGGTCTAATGTAGTGCACTATATAGGGAATAGGGTGCCATAGGGCTCTGGTCTAATGTAGTGCACTATATAGGGAATAGGGTGCCATAGGGCTCTGGTCTAATGTAGTGCACTATATAGGGAATAGGGTGCCATAGGGCTCTGGTCTAAAGTAGTGCACTATATAGGGAATAGGGCTCTGGTCTGAAGTAGTGCACTATATATAGGGAATAGGGTGTCATTTGGCAGGCAGGCAGAATGTGTAAAGTACCAACCTTGTGCCAAGAGGACGATGCCTGCCACTATGATGACCAGGATGATGAGAAGCTTGGCTGCAGTGAAGAAGTTCTGGACATAGTTGGCTAGCTTCACACTGAGGCAGTTCACCGACACGATCATCACTGTCGGGGGAGGAAGAGGAAGGAAGAAGAGGAGGAATATTTAATTAATCCATACGAGACAGAAGTTGTTCTTCTGTTGGAGTCAACCACTCCGATACACACACACACACACACACACACACACACACACACACACATACACATACACATACACACACACACACACACACACACACACACACACACACACACACACACACACACACACACGAGGCTGGAACAATGGGCAGTACAGAACTAGTGTACTGCTAGTGTAGTGCCTTGGGATCAGTTTAGGGGTTGAAAGCCTAGTGAGCAGTTTAGGGTTAAAGAGCATGGTGAGCAGTCTAGGGGTTAACTGAACAACAACAGTTGATAGTATCTATGATACTAGAGCCGGAGGAGGCGGGAGGAAGAGGAGGAGGTGAAAAGGGGAAGAGGAGGAGGAGGAGAACACAAGGCAGGAAGAGGACGGTGGGGGCCAAGTCATGTTACTCGATCCCAGGCATCCTCTCTTCGCAAAAGGCATTGGAGAAGAAGGTCAGAGGGGAGGGAGCTTGGATCTTCTCCTCCAATAAGATTGGAAAGAAAATTGAGATTTTGAGGTTTTAATTAAGTCCATTCAGGAAGTGCATGCCAAT
Organism: Oncorhynchus masou masou; assembly: GCF_036934945.1. NCBI lineage: Eukaryota > Metazoa > Chordata > Actinopteri > Salmoniformes > Salmonidae > Oncorhynchus > Oncorhynchus masou. The sequence goes on from NW_027004368.1 coordinate 98,611, forward strand.
TGTTTTCTATTGGGATTTTTCATAATTCTAGAAGTATTTACACTCACATATGCACGCTGCAGCCAGGCACTTGGTGACCACAATGGGAGGAGTGCATCCTGGGTAGAACGGCGTGGAGGCATACTCTGCGAAGCTTAGGCGATGATGGCGAAGGCGGAGGGCTTTAGGACCATGATGGTGCTCCATGAGTAGAGGTAGGCCATCACTGACCCAAAGGCCTCCATCAGGTAAGAGTATTCCCCTCCAGACTTAGTGATCATGGTGCCCAGCTCCGCGTAGCACAGCGCCCCTGCAGGCAGACAGGCAGGCTCAGAGACGGGCAGTTAGCTGACACTAGTCCTGCTTCAGGGGATTTCCTTCAGGGGATTTCCTTTCACCTGGTTATCTAGGTCTTATTTGACTAGTTAGGAACTCACCTGGTTGTCTAGGTCTTAATTGACTAGTTAGGAACTCACCTGGTTGTCTAGGTCTTAATTGACTAGTTAGGAACTCACCTGGTTGTCTAGGTCTTAATTTACTAGTTAGGAACTCACCTGGTTGTCTAGGTCTTAATTGACTAGTTAGGAACTCACCTGGTTGTCTAGGTCTTATTTGACTAGTTAGGAACTCACCTGGTTATCTAGGTCTTAATTGACTAGTTAGGAACTCACCTGGTTGTCTAGGTCTTAATTGACTAGTTAGGAACTCACCTGGTTATCTAGGTCTTATTTGACTAGTTAGGAACTCACCTGGTTATCTAGGTCTTATTTGACTAGTTAGGAACTCACCTGGTTGTCTAGGTCTTAATTGACTAGTTAGGAACTCACCTGGTTATCTAGGTCTTATTTGACTAGTTAGGAACTCACCTGGTTGTCTAGGTCTTATTTGACTAGTTAGGAACTCACCTGGTTATCTAGGTCTTAATTGACTAGTTAGGAACTCACCTGGTTATCTAGGTCTTAATTGACTAGTTAGGAACTCACCTGGTTGTCTAGGTCTTATTTGACTAGTTAGGAACTCACCTGGTTATCTAGGTCTTAATTGACTAGTTAGGAACTCACCTGGTTGTCTAGGTCTTATTTGACTAGTTAGGAACTCACCTGGTTGTCTAGGTCTTAATTGATCAATCAAATCAAATGTTATTAGTCACATGCACAGTGAAAGCTTTACTTACGAGCCCCTAACCGACAGTGCAGTTAAAAAAAAAATGGTGTGGAGAGGGGGGGGGGGGTGAATAGTCTGGGTAGCCATTTGACTAGATGTGCAAGAGTCTTATGGCTTGGGGGGTAGAAGCTGTTTAGAAGCCTCTTGGACCTAGACTTAGTGCTCCGGTACCGCTTGCCATGTGGTAGCAGAGAGAACAGTCTGACTCGGGTGGCTGGAGTCTTAGACAATTTTCAGGGCCTTCCTCTGACACCGCCTGGTATAGAGGTCCTGGATGGCAGGAAGCTTGGCCCCAGTGATGTACTGGGCCTTCCTCTGACACCGCCTGGTATAGAGGTCCTGGATGGCAGGAAGCTTGGCCCCAGTGATGTACTGGGCCGTACGTACCACCCTCTATAGGGCCTTCCTCTGACACCGCCTGGTATAGAGGTCCTAGATGGCAGGAAGCTTGGCCCCAGTGATGTACTGGGCCTTCCTCTGACACCGCCTGGTATAGAGGTCCTGGATGGCAGGAAGCTTGGCCCCAGTGATGTACTGGGCCGTACGTACCACCCTCTATAGGGCCTTCCTCTGACACCGCCTGGTATAGAGGTCCTGGATGGCAGGAAGCTTGGCCCCAGTGATGTACTGGACCGTTCGCACTACCCTCTGTACCAGGCAGTGATGCAACCAGTCAGGATGCTTTCAATGGTGCAGATGTAGAACTTTTTGAGGATCTGAGGACCCATGCCAAATCTTTTCTGTCCACTGAGGGGGAATGGATTTTTTCGTGCCCGCCTCACGACGGTCATGGTGTACTTGGACCATGTTAGTTTGTTGGTGATGTGGACGCCAAGGAACTTGAAGCTCTCAACCTGTTCAACTGCAGCCCTGTCGATGAGAATGGGGGCATGCTCGGTCCTGTTTTTCCTGTAGTCCACAATCATCTCCATCTCCTTGATCACGCTGAGGGAGAGGTTGTTGTCCTGGCACCACATGGCCAGGTCTCTGATTTCCTCCCTAATAGGCTGTCTCATTGTTGTCGGTGATCAGGCCTACCACTGTTGTGTCAGTGGCCCTATGGCACCCTATTCCCTATACAGTGCACTACTTTATACCAGAGCCCTATGGCACCCTATTCCCTATATATAGTGCACTACTTTAGACCAGAGCCCTATGGCACCCTATTCCCTATATAGTGCACTACATTAGACCAAAGCCCTATGGCACCCATAGGGTTAGGGTGCCATTGGGATGCAGTTCCAGTCCTCCTCACACGGGGCCCTTCTCACATGGGGCCCTTCTCACACAGAGCCCTTCTCACACGGAGCCCTTCTCACATGGGGCCCTTCTCACACGGAGCCCTTCTCACACGGAGCCCTTCTCACATGGGGCCCTTCTCACACGGGGCCCTTCTCACACGGGGCCCTTCGCCCTTCTCACACGGAGCCCTTCTCACACGGAGCCTTCTCACACGGGGCCCTTCTCACACGGGGCCCTTCTCACACGTAGCCCTTCTCACACGGAGCCCTTCTCACACGGAGCCCTTCTCACACGGGGCCCTTCTCACATGGGGCCCTTCTCACATGGGGCCCTTCTCACACGGAGCCCTTCTCACACAGAGTCCTCCTCACTTTGGTCATTCCTGATTTAGGAGATTCCTAACATTCTTTCCGACCACTACTGACTGGTTAGAGACTACCTAGGATAGGGTTAGTCAAGGAAATCTATCTCAGTTTATGGTGTCATTTAGTGTCTGGTTAGAGATTACCCAGGATAGGGTTAATCACTTAATCTATCTCAGTTTATGGTGTCATTTAGGTTCTGGTTAGAGATTACCCAGGTCAGATCAGGTAATGTGTGTGTCCTCACCCAGTGGAGCCTGTGTGTGTGTCTCCTCACCCAGTGTAGCCTGTGTGTGTGTCTCCTCACCCAGTGTAGCCTGTGTGTGTGTCTCCTCACCCAGTGTAGCCTGTGTGTGTGTGTCTCCTCACCCAGTGTAGCCTGTGTGTGTGTCTCCTCACCCAGTGTAGCCTGTGTGTGTGTCTCCTCACCCAGTGTAGCCTGTGTGTGTGTCTCCTCACCCAGTGTAGCCTGTATGTGTGTCTCCTCACCCAGTGTAGCCTGTGTGTGTATCTCCTCACCCAGTGTAGCCTGTGTGTGTGTGTCCTCACCCAGTGGAGCCTGTGTGTGTATCTCCTCACCCAGTGTAGCCTGTGTGTGTGTCTCCTCACCCAGTGTAGCCTGTGTGTGTGTCTCCTCACCCAGTGTAGCCTGTGTGTGTCTCCTCACCCAGTGTAGCCTGTGTGTGTCTCCTCACCCAGTGTAGCCTGTGTGTGTCTCCTCACCCAGTGTAGCCTGTGTGTGTGTGTCTCCTCACCCAGTGTAGCCTGTGTGTGTGTCTCCTCACCCAGTGTAGCCTGTGTGTGTGTCTCCTCACCCAGTGGAGCCTGTGTGTGTGTCTCCTCACCCAGTGTAGCCTGTGTGTGTGTCTCCTCACCCAGTGTAGCCTGTGTGTGTCTCCTCACCCAGTGTAGCCTGTGTGTGTCTCCTCACCCAGTGTAGCCTGTGTGTGTGTGTCTCCTCACCCAGTGTAGCCTGTGTGTGTGTCTCCTCACCCAGTGTAGCCTGTGTGTGTCTCCTCACCCAGTGTAGCCTGTGTGTGTGTGTCCTCACCCAGTGTAGCCTGTGTCTGTGTCTCCTCACCCAGTGTAGCCTGTGTGTGTATCTCCTCACCCAGTGTAGCCTCTGTGTGTGTGTCCTCACCCAGTGTAGCCTGTGTGTGTGTGTCCTCACCCAGTGTAGCCTGTGTGTGTGTGTCCTCACCCAGTGTAGCCTGTGTGTGTGTCTCCTCACCCAGTGTAGCCTGTGTGTGTCTCCTCACCCAGTGTAGCCTGTGTGTGTGTGTCCTCACCCAGTGTAGCCTTTGTGTGTGTCTCCTCACCCAGTGTAGCCTGTGTGTGTATCTCCTCACCCAGTGTAGCCTGTGTGTGTGTCTCCTCACCCAGTGTAGCCTGTGTGTGTGTCTCCTCACCCAGTGTAGCCTGTGTGTGTGTCTCCTCACCCAGTGTAGCCTGTGTGTGTGTGTGTCCTCACCCAGTGTAGCCTGTGTGTGTGTCTCCTCACCCAGTGTAGCCTGTGTGTGTGTCTCCTCACCCAGTGTAGCCTGTGTGTGTGTCTCCTCACCCAGTGTAGCCTGTGTGTGTGTCTCCTCACCCAGTGTAGCCTCTGTGTGTGTCTCCTCACCCAGTGTAGCCTGTGTGTGTGTCTCCTCACCCAGTGTAGCCTCTGTGTGTGTCTCCTCACCCAGTGTAGCCTCTGTGTGTGTCTCCTCACCCAGTGTAGCCTGTGTGTGTGTCTCCTCACCCAGTGTTGCTAGCACCCCGCAGGCGGCCCAGACACACAGACATGGTCCTACGGCTCCCGTTTCCAGCAGCACTGCCTTCGGGGAGATGAAGATGCCGGAGCCGATCATGGTCCCTACGATCAGACAGATCCCACTCAAAAGGCCCACCTGCAGAGAGAGACAGGAAGTGGTTATGACAACTTCCTGAGAGGGTGATACAGGCGGTAGATATTGTAGAAAAGGCCCATGGAGTTGGTGGAATAATCCTTTAATTCATTGCCATTTTCTCAGCTGGGCCAGGGGCGCTTTAATTAGGTCAGGTGGAAATGTCCGACAGATCTCAACTCCATAAGAGGAGGAAATGGCCATCGCCTGATCTCACTGCTTTCTCTTCCTGAACTCCATCTGATCCAGAAGTTCTGTGCGTCCATGAATCCACACTACTCAGTAAATATACCACTTTATGGTTAAAGGAATTCCTGCCTCAGTCTCACAGATTCCACTAATCTTTCAGATATATATATATTATTTTCTTGGGATAAAATATGTCCTGTTTCACCACTCAATCAATGACTGACAGGCCCATGATAGTGTTTATAAACACAGTGTAGTGTGAGTTAGTGAGTAGTTAACTCAATAAGTCCCACTGTCACGCCGGCGGAATTTAGGACCTCTGAACCCCTTTTAAACATGGTGTGTTTCTTCTGAGTCTGTTGATACCAACCATTTGTCTGTGTGTGAACGGGGAAGGAGCTAGAGGGGGATTTGTAAGACAAGCACAGATCCCCCGAAGATCGCAGGGGACGTATTTTCACACAGTCTATAGAGTCGGAATGACGTACACAAAGCCAGACAAAAAGGGGAACATGTGACAATTAATCTACACTGGAATATTCCTCAATAAACTATTGAGATACTGACCCTGGGTTGCTGAGAGCCTCCCGGTGTAAACTGGGTTGCTGAGGGCCTCCCGGTGTAAACTACAGAATGAAGCAGTAGTTCTATTGAGAGGTACTGACCCTGGGTTCCCGGTGTAAACTACAGAATGAAGCAGTAGTTCTATTGAGAGGTATTGACCCTGGGTTCCCGGTGTAAACTACAGAATGAAGCAGTAGTTTTATTGAGAGGTACTGACCCTGGGTTGCTGAGAGCCTCCCAGTGTAAACTACAGAATGAAGCAGTAGTTCTATTGAGAGGTACTGACCCTGGGTTCCCGGTGTAAACTACAGAATGAAGCAGTAGTTCTATTGAGAGGTACTGACCCTGGGTTGCTGAGAGCCTCCCGGTGTAAACTGGGTTGCTGAGGGCCTCCCGGTGTAAACTACAGAATGAAGCAGTAGTTCTATTGAGAGGTACTGACCCTGGGTTCCCGGTGTAAACTACAGAATGAAGCAGTAGTTCTATTGAGAGGTACTGACCCTGGGTTCCCGGTGTAAACTACAGAATGAAGCAGTAGTTCTATTGAGAGGTATTGACCCTGGGTTGCTGAGAGCCTCCCGGTGTAAACTACAGAATGAAGCAGTAGTTCTATTGAGAGGTATTGACCCTGGGTTGCTGAGAGCCTCACGGTGTAAACTACAGAATGAAGCAGTAGTTCTATTGAGAGGTACTGACCCTGGGTTCCGGTGTAAACTACAGAATGAAGCAGTAGTTCTATTGAGAGGTACTGACCCTGGGTTCCCGGTGTAAACTACAGAATGAAGCAGTAGTTCTATTGAGAGGTACTGACCCTGGGTTGCTGAGAGCCTCCCGGTGTAAACTACAGAATGAAGCAGTAGTTCTATTGAGAGGTACTGACCCTGGGTTGCTGAGAGCCTCCCGGTGTAAACTACAGAATGAAGCAGTAGTTCTATTGAGAGGTACTGACCCTGGGTTCCCGGTGTAAACTACAGAATGAAGCAGTAGTTCTATTGAGAGGTATTGACCCTGGGTTGCTGAGAGCCTCCCGGTGTAAACTACAGAATGAAGCAGTAGTTCTATTGAGAGGTACTGACCCTGGGTTGCTGAGAGCCTCCCGGTGTAAACTACAGAATGAAGCAGTAGTTCTATTGAGAGGTACTGACCCTGGGTTCCCGGTGTAAACTACAGAATGAAGCAGTAGTTCTATTGAGAGGTACTGACCCTGGGTTGCTGAGAGCCTCCCGGTGTAAACTACAGAATGAAGCAGTAGTTCTATTGAGAGGTACTGACCCTGGGTTGCTGAGAGCCTCCCGGTGTAAACTACAGAATGAAGCAGTAGTTCTATTGAGAGGTACTGACCCTGGGTTGCTGAGAGCCTCCCGGTGTAAACTACAGAATGAAGCAGTAGTTCTATTGAGAGGTACTGACCCTGGGTTGCTGAGAGCCTCCCGGTGTAAACTACAGAATGAAGCAGTAGTTCTATTGAGAGGTACTGACCCTGGGTTGCTGAGAGCCTCCCGGTGTAAACTGGGTTCCCGGGGTAAACTACAGAATGAAGCAGTAGTTCTATTGAGAGGTATTGACCCTGGGTTCCCGGTGTAAACTACAGAATGAAGCAGTAGTTCTATTGAGAGGTACTGACCCTGGGTTGCTGAGAGCCTCCCGGTGTAAACTACAGAATGAAGCAGTAGTTCTATTGAGAGGTATTGACCCTGGGTTCCCGGTGTAAACTACAGAATGAAGCAGTAGTTCTATTGAGAGGTATTGACCCTGGGTTCCCGGTGTAAACTACAGAATGAAGCAGTAGTTCTATTGAGAGGTACTGACCCTGGGTTGCTGAGAGCCTCCCGGTGTAAACTACAGAATGAAGCAGTAGTTCTATTGAGAGGTATTGACCCTGGGTTCCCGTGTAAACTACAGAATGAAGCAGTAGTTCTATTGAGAGGTACTGACCCTGGGTTCCCGGTGTAAACTACAGAATGAAGCAGTAGTTCTATTGAGAGGTATTGACCCTGGGTTGCTGAGAGCCTCACGGTGTAAACTGGGTTGAGAGCCTCCCGGTGTAAACTACAGAATGAAGCAGTAGTTCTATTGAGAGGTACTGACCCTGGGTTGCTGAGAGCCTCCCGGTGTAAACTACAGAATGAAGCAGTAGTTCTATTGAGAGGTACTGACCCTGGGTTGCTGAGAGCCTCCCGGTGTAAACTGGGTTGCTGAGAGCCTCACAGTGTAAACTACAGAATGAAGCAGTAGTTCTATTGAGAGGTACTGACCCTGGGTTCCCGGTGTAAACTACAGAATGAAGCAGTAGTTATATTGAGAGGTACTGACCCTGGGTTGCTGAGAGCCTCCCGGTGTAAACTACAGAATGAAGCAGTAGTTCTATTGAGGTATTGACCCTGGGTTCCCGGTGTAAACTACAGAATGAAGCAGTAGTTCTATTGAGAGGTACTGACCCTGGGTTGCTGAGAGCCTCCCGGTGTAAACTGGGTTGCTGAGAGCCTCCGGTGTAAACTACAGAATGAAGCAGTAGTTCTATTGAGAGGTACTGACCCTGGGTTCCCAGTGTAAACTACAGAATGAAGCAGTAGTTCTATTGAGAGGTACTGACCCTGGGTTCCCGGTGTAAACTACAGAATGAAGCAGTAGTTCTATTGAGAGGTACTGACCCTGGGTTGCTGAGAGCCTCCCGGTGTAAACTACAGAATGAAGCAGTAGTTCTATTGAGAGGTACTGACCCTGGGTTCCCGGTGTAAACTACAGAATGAAGCAGTAGTTCTATTGAGAGGTACTGACCCTGGGTTCCCGGTGTAAACTACAGAATGAAGCAGTAGTTCTATTGAGAGGTACTGACCCTGGGTTCCCGGTGTAAACTACAGAATGAAGCAGTAGTTCTATTGAGAGGTACTGACCCTGGGTTCCCGGTGTAAACTACAGAATGAAGCAGTAGTTCTATTGAGAGGTATTGACCCTGGGTTGCTGAGAGCCTCCCGGTGTAAACTACAGAATGAAGCAGTAGTTCTATTGAGAGGTATTGACCCTGGGTTGCTGAGAGCCTCACGGTGTAAACTACAGAATGAAGCAGTAGTTCTATTGAGAGGTACTGACCCTGGGTTCCCGGTGTAAACTACAGAATGAAGCAGTAGTTCTATTGAGAGGTACTGACCCTGGGTTCCCGGTGTAAACTACAGAATGAAGCAGTAGTTCTATTGAGAGGTACTGACCCTGGGTTGCTGAGAGCCTCCCGGTGTAAACTACAGAATGAAGCAGTAGTTCTATTGAGAGGTACTGACCCTGGGTTGCTGAGAGCCTCCGGTGTAAACTACAGAATGAAGCAGTAGTTCTATTGAGAGGTACTGACCCTGGGTTCCCGGTGTAAACTACAGAATGAAGCAGTAGTTCTATTGAGAGGTATTGACCCTGGGTTGCTGAGAGCCTCCCGGTGTAAACTACAGAATGAAGCAGTAGTTCTATTGAGAGGTACTGACCCTGGGTTGCTGAGAGCCTCCCGGTGTAAACTACAGAATGAAGCAGTAGTTCTATTGAGAGGTACTGACCCTGGGTTCCCGGTGTAAACTACAGAATGAAGCAGTAGTTCTATTGAGAGGTACTGACCCTGGGTTGCTGAGAGCCTCCCGGTGTAAACTACAGAATGAAGCAGTAGTTCTATTGAGAGGTACTGACCCTGGGTTGCTGAGAGCCTCCCGGTGTAAACTACAGAATGAAGCAGTAGTTCTATTGAGAGGTACTGACCCTGGGTTGCTGAGAGCCTCCCGGTGTAAACTACAGAATGAAGCAGTAGTTCTATTGAGAGGTACTGACCCTGGGTTGCTGAGAGCCTCCCGGTGTAAACTACAGAATGAAGCAGTAGTTCTATTGAGAGGTACTGACCCTGGGTTGCTGAGAGCCTCCCGGTGTAAACTGGGTTCCCGGTGTAAACTACAGAATGAAGCAGTAGTTCTATTGAGAGGTATTGACCCTGGGTTCCCGGTGTAAACTACAGAATGAAGCAGTAGTTCTATTGAGAGGTACTGACCCTGGGTTGCTGAGAGCCTCCCGGTGTAAACTACAGAATGAAGCAGTAGTTCTATTGAGAGGTATTGACCCTGGGTTCCCGGTGTAAACTACAGAATGAAGCAGTAGTTCTATTGAGAGGTATTGACCCTGGGTTCCCGGTGTAAACTACAGAATGAAGCAGTAGTTCTATTGAGAGGTACTGACCCTGGGTTGCTGAGAGCCTCCCGGTGTAAACTACAGAATGAAGCAGTAGTTCTATTGAGAGGTATTGACCCTGGGTTCCCGGTGTAAACTACAGAATGAAGCAGTAGTTCTATTGAGAGGTACTGACCCTGGGTTCCCGGTGTAAACTACAGAATGAAGCAGTAGTTCTATTGAGAGGTATTGACCCTGGGTTGCTGAGAGCCTCACGGTGTAAACTGGGTTGCTGAGAGCCTCCCGGTGTAAACTACAGAATGAAGCAGTAGTTCTATTGAGAGGTACTGACCCTGGGTTGCTGAGAGCCTCCCGGTGTAAACTACAGAATGAAGCAGTAGTTCTATTGAGAGGTACTGACCCTGGGTTGCTGAGAGCCTCCCGGTGTAAACTGGGTTGCTGAGAGCCTCACAGTGTAAACTACAGAATGAAGCAGTAGTTCTATTGAGAGGTACTGACCCTGGGTTCCCGGTGTAAACTACAGAATGAAGCAGTAGTTATATTGAGAGGTACTGACCCTGGGTTGCTGAGAGCCTCCCGGTGTAAACTACAGAATGAAGCAGTAGTTCTATTGAGGTATTGACCCTGGGTTCCCGGTGTAAACTACAGAATGAAGCAGTAGTTCTATTGAGAGGTACTGACCCTGGGTTGCTGAGAGCCTCCCGGTGTAAACTGGGTTGCTGAGAGCCTCCCGGTGTAAACTACAGAATGAAGCAGTAGTTCTATTGAGAGGTACTGACCCTGGGTTCCCAGTGTAAACTACAGAATGAAGCAGTAGTTCTATTGAGAGGTACTGACCCTGGGTTCCCGGTGTAAACTACAGAATGAAGCAGTAGTTCTATTGAGAGGTACTGACCCTGGGTTGCTGAGAGCCTCCCGGTGTAAACTACAGAATGAAGCAGTAGTTCTATTGAGAGGTACTGACCCTGGGTTCCCGGTGTAAACTACAGAATGAAGCAGTAGTTCTATTGAGAGGTACTGACCCTGGGTTGCTGAGAGCCTCCCGGTGTAAACTACAGAATGAAGCAGTAGTTCTATTGAGAGGTACTGACCCTGGGTTGCCGAGAGCCTCCCGGTGTAAACTACAGAATGAAGCAGTAGTTCTATTGAGAGGTACTGACCCTGGGTTGCTGAGAGCCTCCCGGTGTAAACTACAGAATGAAGCAGTAGTTCTATTGAGAGGTACTGACCCTGGGTTGCTGAGAGCCTCCCGGTGTAAACTACAGAATGAAGCAGTAGTTCTATTGAGAGGTACTGACCCTGGGTTCCCGGTGTAAACTACAGAATGAAGCAGTAGTTCTATTGAGAGGTACTGACCCTGGGTTCCCGGTGTAAACTACAGAATGAAGCAGTAGTTCTTTTGAGAGGTACAGACCCTGGGTTGCTGAGAGCCTCCCGGTGTAAACTACAGAATGAAGCAGTAGTTCTATTGAGAGGTACTGACCCTGGGTTCCCGGTGTAAACTACAGAATGAAGCAGTAGTTCTATTGAGAGGTACTGACCCCGGGTTGCTGAGAGCCTCCCGGTGTAAACTGGGTTGCTGAGAGCCTCCCGGTGTAAACTACAGAATGAAGCAGTCGTTCTATTGAGAGGTACTGACCCTGGGTTCCCGGTGTAAACTACAGAATGAAGCAGTAGTTCTATTGAGAGGTACTGACCCTGGGTTCCGGTGTAAACTACAGAATGAAGCAGTAGTTCTATTGAGAGGTACTGACCCTGGGTTGCTGAGAGCCTCCCGGTGTAAACTGGGTTGCTGAGAGACTCCCAGTGTAAACTACAGAGTGAAGCAGTAGTTCTATTGAGAGGTACTGACCCTGGGTTCCCGGTGTAAACTACAGAATGAAGCAGTAGTTCTATTGAGAGGTACTGACCCTGGGTTCCGGTGTAAACTACAGAATGAAGCAGTAGTTCTATTGAGAGGTACTGACCCTGGGTTCCCAGTGTAAACTACAGAATGAAGCAGTAGTTCTATTGAGAGGTACTGACCCTGGGTTGCTGAGAGCCTCCCGGTGTAAACTACAGAATGAAGCAGTAGTTCTATTGAGAGGTATTGACCCTGGGTTGCTGAGAGCCTCCCAGTGTAAACTACAGAATGAAGCAGTAGTTCTATTGAGAGGTACTGACCCTGGGTTCCCGGTGTAAACTACAGAATGAAGCAGTAGTTCTATTGAGAGGTACTGACCCTGGGTTCCCGGTGTAAACTACAGAATGAAGCAGTAGTTCTATTGAGAGGTACTGACCCTGGGTTGCTGAGAGCCTCCCAGTGTAAACTACAGAATGAAGCAGTAGTTCTATTGAGAGGTACAGACCCTGGGTTGCTGAGAGCCTCCCGGTGTAAACTACAGAATGAAGCAGTAGTTCTATTGAGAGGTACTGACCCTGGGTTGCTGAGAGCCTCCCGGTGTAAACTGGGTTGCTGAGAGCCTCCCGGTGTAAACTACAGAATGAAGCAGTAGTTCTATTGAGAGGTACTGACCCTGGGTTGCTGAGAGCCTCCGGTGTAAACTACAGAATGAAGCAGTAGTTCTATTGAGAGGTACAGACCCTGGGTTGCTGAGAGCCTCCCGGTGTAAACTACAGAATGAAGCAGTAGTTCTATTGAGAGGTACTGACCCTGGGTTGCTGAGAGCCTCCCGGTGTAAACTACAGAATGAAGCAGTAGTTCTATTGAGAGGTACTGACCCTGGGTTGCTGAGAGCCTCCCAGTGTAAACTACAGAATGAAGCAGTAGTTCTATTGAGAGGTACAGACCCTGGGTTGCTGAGAGCCTCCCGGTGTAAACTACAGAATGAAGCAGTAGTTCTATTGAGAGGTACTGACCCTGGGTTGCTGAGAGCCTCACGGTGTAAACTACAGAATGAAGCAGTAGTTCTATTGAGAGGTACTGACCCTGGGTTGCTGAGAGCCTCCCAGTGTAAACTACAGAATGAAGCAGTAGTTCTATTGAGAGGTACAGACCCTGGGTTGCTGAGAGCCTCCCGGTGTAAACTACAGAATGAAGCAGTAGTTCTATTGAGAGGTACTGACCCTGGGTTCCCGGTGTAAACTACAGAATGAAGCAGTAGTTCTATTGAGAGGTACTGACCCTGGGTTCCCGGTGTAAACTACAGAATGAAGCAGTAGTTCTATTGAGAGGTACTGACCCTGGGTTCCCGGTGTAAACTACAGAATGAAGCAGTAGTTCTATTGAGAGGTACTGACCCTGGGTTCCCGGTGTAAACTACAGAATGAAGCAGTAGTTCTATTGAGAGGTACTGACCCTGGGTTGCTGAGAGCCTCACGGTGTAAACTACAGAATGAAGCAGTAGTTCTATTGAGAGGTACTGACCCTGGGTTCCCGGTGTAAACTACAGAATGAAGCAGTAGTTCTATTGAGAGGTACTGACCCTGGGTTCCCGGTGTAAACTACAGAATGAAGCAGTAGTTCTATTGAGAGGTACTGACCCTGGGTTGCTGAGAGCCTCCCGGTGTAAACTGGGTTGCTGAGAGACTCCCAGTGTAAACTACAGAGTGAAGCAGTAGTTCTATTGAGAGGTACTGACCCTGGGTTCCCGGTGTAAACTACAGAATGAAGCAGTAGTTCTATTGAGAGGTACTGACCCTGGGTTCCCGGTGTAAACTACAGAATGAAGCAGTAGTTCTATTGAGAGGTACTGACCCTGGGTTCCCAGTGTAAACTACAGAATGAAGCAGTAGTTCTATTGAGAGGTACTGACCCTGGGTTGCTGAGAGCCTCCCGGTGTAAACTACAGAATGAAGCAGTAGTTCTATTGAGAGGTATTGACCCTGGGTTGCTGAGAGCCTCCCAGTGTAAACTACAGAATGAAGCAGTAGTTCTATTGAGAGGTACTGACCCTGGGTTCCCGGTGTAAACTACAGAATGAAGCAGTAGTTCTATTGAGAGGTACTGACCCTGGGTTCCCGGTGTAAACTACAGAATGAAGCAGTAGTTCTATTGAGAGGTACTGACCCTGGGTTGCTGAGAGCCTCCCAGTGTAAACTACAGAATGAAGCAGTAGTTCTATTGAGAGGTACAGACCCTGGGTTGCTGAGAGCCTCCCGGTGTAAACTACAGAATGAAGCAGTAGTTCTATTGAGAGGTACTGACCCTGGGTTGCTGAGAGCCTCCCGGTGTAAACTGGGTTGCTGAGAGCCTCCCGGTGTAAACTACAGAATGAAGCAGTAGTTCTATTGAGAGGTACTGACCCTGGGTTGCTGAGAGCCTCCCGGTGTAAACTACAGAATGAAGCAGTAGTTCTATTGAGAGGTACAGACCCTGGGTTGCTGAGAGCCTCCCGGTGTAAACTACAGAATGAAGCAGTAGTTCTATTGAGAGGTACTGACCCTGGGTTGCTGAGAGCCTCCCGGTGTAAACTACAGAATGAAGCAGTAGTTCTATTGAGAGGTACTGACCCTGGGTTGCTGAGAGCCTCCCAGTGTAAACTACAGAATGAAGCAGTAGTTCTATTGAGAGGTACAGACCCTGGGTTGCTGAGAGCCTCCCGGTGTAAACTACAGAATGAAGCAGTAGTTCTATTGAGAGGTACTGACCCTGGGTTGCTGAGAGCCTCACGGTGTAAACTACAGAATGAAGCAGTAGTTCTATTGAGAGGTACTGACCCTGGGTTGCTGAGAGCCTCCCAGTGTAAACTACAGAATGAAGCAGTAGTTCTATTGAGAGGTACAGACCCTGGGTTGCTGAGAGCCTCCCGGTGTAAACTACAGAATGAAGCAGTAGTTCTATTGAGAGGTACTGACCCTGGGTTCCCGGTGTAAACTACAGAATGAAGCAGTAGTTCTATTGAGAGGTACTGACCCTGGGTTCCGGTGTAAACTACAGAATGAAGCAGTAGTTCTATTGAGAGGTACTGACCCTGGGTTCCCGGTGTAAACTACAGAATGAAGCAGTAGTTCTATTGAGAGGTACTGACCCTGGGTTCCCGGTGTAAACTACAGAATGAAGCAGTAGTTCTATTGAGAGGTACTGACCCTGGGTTGCTGAGAGCCTCACGGTGTAAACTACAGAATGAAGCAGTAGTTCTATTGAGAGGTACTGACCCTGGGTTCCCGGTGTAAACTACAGAATGAAGCAGTAGTTCCATTGAGAGGTACTGACCCTGGGTTGCTGAGAGCCTCCCAGTGTAAACTACAGAATGAAGCAGTAGTTCTATTGAGAGGTACTGACCCTGGGTTCCCGGTGTAAACTACAGAATGAAGCAGTAGTTCTATTGAGAGGTACTGACCCTGGGTTCCCGGTGTAAACTACAGAATGAAGCAGTAGTTCTATTGAGAGGTACTGACCCTGGGTTCCCGGTGTAAACTACAGAATGAAGCAGTAGTTCTATTGAGAGGTATTGACCCTGGGTTCCCGGTGTAAACTACAGAATGAAGCAGTAGTTCTATTGAGAGGTACTGACCCTGGGTTCCCGGTGTAAACTACAGAATGAAGCAGTAGTTCTATTGAGAGGTATTGACCCTGGGTTCCCGGTGTAAACTACAGAATGAAGCAGTAGTTCTATTGAGAGGTACTGACCCTGGGTTGCTGAGAGCCTCACAGTGTAAACTACAGAATGAAGCAGTAGTTCTATTGAGAGGTACTGACCCGTAAACAGCTTCCTAACATTCCTCAGTCAGTCAGATACTGTTTTCAGAGTCACTCAGTAACCCTGTACACTGTAACAGCACTATACATTTACAGCTACCATACAAAGGCCGTGTACACAAAGCCAGGATGATTGATGTTGGTCACTCGAGTAGCTTATGTACTTGTAGCAAGCGAGAACACGAATGGAACCAGAATGCAATGTCATACTTGGTCAGTTATCACACGAATGGAACCAGAATGCAATGTCATACTTGGTCAGTTATCACACGAATGGAACCAGAATGCAATGTCATACTTGGTCAGTTATCACACGAATGGAACCAGAATGCAATGTCATACTTGGTCAGTTATTACACGAATTGAACCAGAATGCAATGTCATACTTGGTCAGTTATCACACGAATGGAACCAGAATTCAATGTCATAATTGGTCAGTTATCACACGAATGGAACCAGAATGCAATGTCATAATTGGTCAGTTATCACACGAATGGAACCAGAATGCAATGTCATAATTGGTCAGTTATCACACGAATGGAACCAGAATGCAATGTCATACTTGGTCAGTTATCACACGAATGGAACCAGAATTCAATGTCATAATTGGTCAGTTATCACACGAATGGAACCAGAATGCAATGTCATAATTGGTCAGTTATCACACGAATGGAACCAGAATTCAATGTCATAATTGGTCAGTTATCACACGAATGGAACCAGAATGCAATGTCATAATTGGTCAGTTATCACACGAATGGAACCAGAATGCAATGTCATAATTGGTCAGTTATCACACGAATGGAACCCGAATGCAATGTCATAATTGGTCAGTTATCACACGAATGGAACCAGAATGCAATGTCATAATTGGTCAGTTATCACACGAACGGAACCAGAATGCAATGTCATACTTCATTTGTGGTATTGTTATATTTGAAGAGCAAAATAATGGTTTTTACTTCACGTCCAAAGATTTATCAAACAGAAAATTGGGTGTTTTTGGTAAAGGTCCCAGCTTGATCTAGTCTGGTTTATTATTATCTGATGTGGTAAAGGTCCCAGCTTGATCTAGTCTGGTTTATTATTATCTGATGTGGTAAAGGTCCCAGCTTGATCTAGTCTGGTTTATTATTATCTGAGCTGGTAAAGGTCCCAGATTGATCTAGTCTGGTTTATTATTATCTGATGTGGTAAAGGGCCCAGATTGATCTAGTCTGGTTTATTATTATCTGATGTGGTAAAGGTCCCAGGTTGATCTAGTCTGGTTTATTATTGTCTGATGTGGTAAAGGTCCCAGCTTGATCTAGTCTGGTTTATTATTATCTGATGTGGTAAAGGTCCCAGATTGATCTAGTCTGGGTTATTATTAACTGATATGGTAAAGGTCCCAGATTGATCTAGTCTGGTTTATTATTATCTGATGTGGTAAAGGTCCCAGATTGATCTAGTCTGGGTTATTATTATCTGATGTGGTAAAGGTCCCAGATTGATCTAGTCTGGTTTATTATTATCTGATGTGGTAAAGGTCCCAGATTGATCTAGTCTGGTTTATTATTAACTGATATGGTAAAGATCCCAGATTGATCTAGTCTGGTTTATTATTATCTGATGTGGTAAAGGTCCCAGGTTGATCTAGTCTGGTTTATTATTATCTGATGTGGTAAAAGTCCCAGATTGATCTAGTCTGGTTTATTATTATCTGATGTGGTAAAGGTCCCAGCTTGATCTAGTCTGGTTTATTATTATCTGATGTGGTAACGGTCCCAGCTTGATCTAGTCTGGTTTATTATTATCTGATATGGTAAAGATCCCAGATTGATCTAGTCTGGTTTATTATTATCTGATGTGGTAAAGGTCCCAGATTGATCTAGTCTGGTTTATTATTATCTGATGTGGTAACGGTCCCAGATTGATCTAGTCTGGGTTATTATTATCTGATGTGGTAAAGGTCCCAGATTGATCTAGTCTGGTTTATTATTATCTGATGTGGTAAAAGTCCCAGATTGATCCAGTCTGGTTTATTATTATCTGATGTGGTAAAGGTCCCAGATTGATCTAGTCTGGTTTATTATTATCTGATGTGGTAAAGGTCCCAGATTGATCTAGTCTGGTTTATTATTATCTGATGTGGTAAAGGTCCCAGATTGCTGTTCTGAGAGGAATAATGTTGACAGAGAGAGCCAGTGAGACAGAGTCTGCGTATGAAATGGCTCCCTATTTTCCACACAGGGATTAGGGTTCCACTTGGGACATACTGGGATCAGTGAGTTTAGTGAGTGTGGAACAGACTACAGCAGGGTTAAAACGGGGGGGATAGAGGTTGGTACCAGCTGACACAGTAGTTAAAGCTGTCTGCTCTGGGCTGGCTGGCTGGCTGGCGGATTACATTAATGATCGTGAGAGCCATTGGAGATCCTATGCTGTGAAACTCTACTCAGGCTCCCTCTCTGTCAGACACACACATTAGGGTGACCACATAAACATAAATTACAATGTTGAAGCTCATTTACTGCATTTCTATACGATTTAAAATCTCTAAAATGCTATTTGGAGAACAGCAAACAAGCAAAAATGACCTCGGCCATTATCACCTTGGCTGCTGTAGGTTCATTCACCTCAGTCCATCTACAAACACACAGCCTGTTAGCTATACAATCTACCTACCTCAGTCCATCTACAAACACACAGCCTGTTAGCTATACAATCTACCTCCCTCGGTCCATCTACAAACACACAGCCTGTTAGCTATACAATCTACCTACCTCAGTCCATCTACAAACACACAGCCTGTTAGCTGTACAATCTACCTACCTCAGTCCATCTACAAACACACAGCCTGTTAGCTATACAATCTACCTACCTCAGTCCATCTACAAACACACAGCCTGTTAGCTGTTCAATCTACCTACCTCAGTCCATCTACAAACACACAGCCTGTTAGCTATACAATCTACCTCCCTCGGTCCATCTACAAACACACAGCCTGTTAGCTATACAATCTACCTCCCTCAGTCCATCTACAAACACACAGCCTGTTAGCTGTACAATCTACCTACCTCAGTCCATCTACAAACACACAGCCTGTGAGCTGTTCAATCTACCTACCTCAGTCCATCTACAAGCACATAGCCTGTTAGCTATACAATCTACCTACCTCAGTCCATCTACTACACACAGCCTGTTAGCTGTACAATCTACCTACCTCAGTCCATCTACAAACACAGCCTGTTAGCTATACAATCTACCTACCTCAGTCCATCTACAAACACAGCCTGTTAGCTATACAATCTACCTACCTCAGTCCATCTACAAACACACAGCCTGTTAGCTGTTCAATCTGCCTACCTCAGTCCATCTACTACATACGGCCTGTTAGCTGTACAATCTACTTACCTCAGTCCATCTACAAACACACAGCCTGTGAGCTGTACAATCTACCTACCTCAGTCCATCTACAAACACAGCCTGTTAGCTATACAATCTACCTACCTCAGTCCATCTACAAACACACAGCCTGTTAGCTATACAATCTACCTACCTCAGTCCATCTACTACATACGGCCTGTTAGCTGTACAATCTACTTACCTCAGTCCATCTACAAGCACACAGCCTGTTAGCTATACAATCTACCTACCTCAGTCCATCTACAAACACACAGCCTGTTAGCTATACAATCTACCTACCTCAGTCCATCTACTACATACGGCCTGTTAGCTATACAATCTACCTACCTCAGTCCATCTACTACACACAGCCTGTTAGCTATACAATCTGCCTACCTCAGTCCATCTACAAACACACAGCCTGTTAGCTATACAATCTGCCTACCTCAGTCCATCTACTACACACAGCCTGTTAGCTATACAATCTGCCTACCTCAGTCCATCTACTACACACAGCCTGTTAGCTATACAATCTGCCTACCTCAGTCCATCTACAAACACACAGCCTGTTAGCTATACAATCTGCCTACCTCAGTCCATCTACTACACACAGCCTGTTAGCTATACAATCTACCTACCTCAGTCCATCTACAAACACAGCCTGTTAGCTGTACAATCTACCTACCTCAGTCCATCTACAAACACAGCCTGTTAGCTATACAATCTACCTACCTCAGTCCATCTACAAACACACAGCCTGTTAGCTGTTCAATCTGCCTACCTCAGTCCATCTACAAACACACAGCCTGTTAGCTATACAACCTACCTACCTCAGTCCATCTACTACACACAGCCTGTTAGCTATACAATCTGCCTACCTCAGTCCATCTACAAACACACAGCCTGTTAGCTATACAATCTGCCTACCTCAGTCCATCTACTACACACAGCCTGTTAGCTATACAATCTGCCTACCTCAGTCCATCTACTACACACAGCCTGTTAGCTATACAATCTGCCTACCTCAGTCCATCTACAAGCACATAGCCTGTTAGCTATACAATCTACCTACCTCAGTCCATCTACTACACACAGCCTGTTAGCTATACAATCTGCCTACCTCAGTCCATCTACAAACACACAGCCTGTTAGCTATACAATCTGCCTACCTCAGTCCATCTACTACACACAGCCTGTTAGCTATACAATCTACCTACCTCAGTCCAGCTACTACACACAGCCTGTTAGCTATACAATCTACCTACCTCAGTCCATCTACTACACACAGCCTGTTAGCTATACAATCTACCTACCTCAGTCCATCTACAAACACACAGCCTGTTAGCTGTTCAATCTGCCTACCTCAGTCCATCTACAAACACACAGCCTGTTAGCTATACAATCTACCTACCTCAGTCCATCTACAAACACACAGCCTGTTAGCTGTTCAATCTACCTACCTCAGTCCATCTAGTCTATTAGTTATACAATGACCCCAGCCATTATCACCTTGGCTGCTGTAGGTTCATTCACCTAGCCTATTAGTTATACAATGACCCCAGCCATTATCACCTTGGCTGCTGTAGGTTCATTCACCTAGCCTATTAGTTATACAATGACCCCAGCCATGATCACCTTGGCTGCTGTAGGTTCATTCACCTAGCCTATTAGTTATACAATGACCCCAGCCATTATCACCTTGGCTACTGTAGGTTCATTCACCTAGCCTATTAGTTATACAATGACCCCAGCCATGATCACCTTGGCTGCTGTAGGTTCATTCACCTAGCCTATTAGTTATACAATGACCCCAGCCATTATCACCTTGGCTGCTGTAGGTTCATTCACAGAGCCTATTAGTTATACAATGACCCCAGCCATGATCACCTTGGCTGCTGTAGGTTCATTCACCTAGCCTATTAGTTATACAATGACCCCAGCCATGATCACCTTGGCTGCTGTAGGTTCATTCACCTAGCCTATTAGTCATACAATGACCCCATCCATTATCACCTTGGCTGCTGTAGGTTCATTCACCTAGCCTATTAGTTATACAATGACCCCAGCCATTATCACCTTGGCTGCTATAGGTTCATTCACCTAGCCTATTAGTTATACAATGACCCCAGCCATGATCACCTTGGCTGCTGTAGGTTCATTCACCTAGCCTATTAGTTATACAATGACCCCAGCCATGATCACCTTGGCTGCTGTAGGTTCATTCACCTAGCCTATTAGTTATACAATGACCCCAGCCATTATCACCTTGGCTGCTGTAGGTTCATTCACCTAGCCTATTAGTTATACAATGACCCCAGCCATTATCACCTTGGCTGCTGTAGGTTCATTCACCTAGCCTATTAGTTATACAATGACCCCAGCCATTATCACCTTGGCTGCTGTAGGTTCATTCACCTAGCCTATTAGTTATACAATGACCCCAGCCATGATCACCTTGGCTGCTGTAGGTTCATTCACGGAGCCTATGAGTTAAACACGGCGCATTCGGAAATCCAGAATGGATTTAAATAAAACAAGTTCCTCATCAATCTGTTGTACCCACTTCCTTACACTGGTCAACACAGCTGGAAATCGGTGGCATTTATACTTTAGTTTAATCAACCTAAAAGATAGAAATGTGATTCGCTAAAAACAGCACATCATGCTCTCTTGATCTTGATTTGACTTCGCTAGACGTTGCTGGAGCAGGACGGGATGTGGAAACCACTGTGTTGTTCTTCAAACATAAAAATACCACATATTTACAGCAAGGCACAGACGCAGTGTATATTTTAAAGACGTGGGGATTTTCTCTACTAAATGTCACTAAAGCCTGGTTTACAAACCACTGTGGTTCTCTGAAAACTTTATTATGTTCTCTGTCATCTATTGGAAAAAAACATTAGTCTTTGTCTGTCGTTCTGGGATACTGTGGCCCAGATTGATCTAGTCTGGTTTATTATTATCTGATGTGGTAAAGGTCCCAGATTGATCTAGTCTGGTTTATTATTATCTGATGTGGTAAAGGTCCCAGATTGATCTAGTCTGGTTTATTATTATCTGATGTGGTAAAGGTCCCAGATTGATCTAGTCTGGTTTATTATTATCTGATGTGGTAAAGGTCCCAGATTGATCTAGTCTGGTTTATTATTGTCTGATGTGGTAAAGGTCCCAGATTGATCTAGTCTGGGTTATTATTATCTGATGTTGTAAAGGGCCCAGATACAGTGGTTGTATTGTGATGTAGGTCTATAGGGAGGATAGGTCCTGTTGAGATGTTCATATTGAAACATACAGTGGTTGTATTGTAATGTAGGTCTATAGGGAGGATAGGTCCTGTTGAGATGTTCATATTGTAATGTAGGTCTATAGGGAGGATAGGTCCTGTTGAGATGTTCATATTGTAACATACAGTGGTTGTATTGTGATGTAGGTCTATAGGGAGGATAGGTCCTGTTGAGATGTTCATATTGAAACATACAGTGGTTGTATTTTAATGTAGGTCTATAGGGAGGATAGGTCCTGTTGAGATGTTCATATTGTAATGTAGGTCTATAGGGAGGATAGGTCCTGTTGAGATGTTCATATTGTAACATACAGTGATTGTATTGTGATGTAGGTCTATAGGGAGGATAGGTCCTGTTGAGATGTTCATATTGAAACATACAGTGGTTGTATTTTAATGTAGGTCTATAGGGAGGATAGGTCCTGTTGAGATGTTCATATTGAAACATACAGTGGTTGTATTGTAATGTAGGCCTATAGGGAGGATAGGTCCTGTTGAGATGTTCATATTGAAACATACAGTGATTGTATTGTGATGTAGGTCTATAGGGAGGATAGGTCCTGTTGAGATGTTCATATTGAAACATACAGTGATTGTATTGTGATGTAGGTCTATAGGGAGGATAGGTCCTGTTGAGATGTTCATATTGAAACATATCTTATGTTTTTTCTTATCTTGTTTGATGAGATTAGTGCTGATTCTCCCAGGGGCCCCGACTTCAAGTTTGGGAACCACTCTACTAACCTCTCTCTCGGTCTCCTCTGCTTCCTCCTACATCACTGTCTGTCTCACCACTGAGCACCACATCACTGTCTGTCTCAGCCTCACCACTGAGCACCACATCACTGTCTGTCTCAGCCTCACCACTGAGCACCACATCA
Organism: Oncorhynchus masou masou; assembly: GCF_036934945.1. Taxonomy (NCBI): domain Eukaryota; kingdom Metazoa; phylum Chordata; class Actinopteri; order Salmoniformes; family Salmonidae; genus Oncorhynchus; species Oncorhynchus masou. Next base: position 121,347 of record NW_027004368.1, read on the forward strand.
CTGTCTGTCTCAGCCTCACCACTGAGCACCACATCACTGTCTGTCTCAGCCTCACCACTGAGCACCACATCACTGTCTGTCTCAGCCTCACCACTGAGCACCACATCACTGTCTGTCTCAGCCTCCCAACTGAGCACCACATCACTGTCTGTCTCAGCCTCACCACTGAGCACCACATCACTGTCTGTCTCAGCCTCACCACTGAGCACCACATCACTGTCTGTCTCAGCCTCCCCACTGAGAACCACATCACTGTCTGTCTCACCACTGAGCACCACATCACTGTCTGTCTCAGCCTCCCCACTGAGCACCACATCACTGTCTGTCTCAGCCTCACCACTGAGCACCACATCACTGTCTGTCTCAGCCTCCCCACTGAGCACCACATCACTGTCTGTCTCAGCCTCACCACTGAGCACCACATCACTGTCTGTCTCAGCCTCACCACTGAGCACCACATCACTGTCTGTCTCAGCCTCACCACTGAGCACCACATCACTGTCTGTCTCAGTAGCCTACTTTCTGTAAGGTCAGTGGTGGAAAGAACTTCAGTAGTACTTCAATACTTAAGTATTTTTAATTCAATTCTGTCACGACTTCCGCCGACATCTTGTTTGGGCGGTCGACGTCACCGGCCTTCTAGCCGTCGCCGATCCACTTTTCATTTTCCATTTGTTTTGTCTTTGTCTTACACACCTGGTTTCAATTCCCCCATGACATGTTCATTATTTAACCCTCTGTTTTCCCCATGGTTTTTGTGCGTGATTGTTTTGTTGTAAGTTCGGTCCGATGTTTGTGGGCTTGTTGTTACTTCATGTATTTGGAAATGTTGAGTAAAGTTCTTTGTGTTACTCATCTCTGCTGTCCTGCGCCTGAGTCCTCTGCACCAGCTACACCCAGAGCTTTACAGTATCTGTCATCTTTGGCAACTTTTACTTCACTACATTCCTAAAGAAAATAATGTACTTTTTACTCCATACATTTTCCCTAACACCTTAAAGCACTCATTACATTTTGAATGCTTAGTATTTCAGGAAAAAGGTCCAATTCACACACTTATCAAGATAACATCCCTGGTCATCCCTATTGCCTCTGATCTGGAGGACTCACTAAAAAGAGAACATCCCTGGTCATCCCTACTGCCTCTGATCTGGAGGACTCACTAAACAGAGAACATCCCTGGTCGTCCCTACTGGCTCTGATCTGGAGTACTCACTAAACAGAGAACATCCCTGGTCATCCCTACTGCCTCTGATCTGGAGGACTCACTAACAAGAGAACATCCCTGGTCGTCCCTATTGCCTCTGATCTGGAGGACTCACTAAACAGAGAACATCCCTGGTCGTCCTTACTGCCTCTGATCTGGAGGACTCACTAAACAGAGAACATCCCTGGTCGTCCCTACTGCCTCTGATCTGTAGGACTCACTAAACAGAGAACATCCCTGGTCGTCCCTACTGCCTCTGATCTGGGGGACTCACTAATCAGAGAACATCCCTGGTCGTCCCTACTGCCTCTGATCTGGAGGACTCACTAAACAGAGAACATCCCTGGTCGTCCTTACTGCCTCTGACCTGGAGGACTCATAAACACATTTGGTTTGTAAATGATGTCTGAGTGTTGGTGTGTGCCCCTGGCTATCTGTATATTTATAATTATGAAGCTATCTAGTTCGCTTAATATAAATAATTTGAAAAAAATTATACCTTCACTTTTGATCCTAAACGTCTTATGGCTGCAGGGGCAGTATTGAGTAGCTTGGATGAAAGGTGCACAGAGGTGCCCATATTCAACGGCCTGCTCCTCAGTCATAGTTGCTCATATTTGCATATTATTATTAGTATTGAATAGAAAACAATCTGAAGTTTCTAAAACTGTTTGAATTATGCCTGTGAGGTTAACAGAACTCATATAGCAAAAGCCTGAGAAATTCCACTTCCTGTTTTTTTCTTTTTCTGGGGATGGCAGATTTTCAACCAAATTACAGCGAGATATGGATGAGTTTTCACTTCCTACACCTTCCACTAGATGGCAGCAGTCAATAGAACTTCGTCTGATGATTCTAATGTGAAGGGGGGTGGAATGACACAGGAAGTAGTCACCACTGCCAGGAGTTGACCATCGTTGACATGTTTCTACTGTTATGGAACGTTTGGACATTTCATCACGTTATAGTGGACGCGCTTTGGACTTTGGAATTGTTTTCCAAACGCGCTAACCAAAGTAGCTAGATAACTGACATTTACGAACAAATCAAGCATTTATTGTGGACCTGGGATTTCTCGGACGGCATTCTGATGAAGTTCATCAAAGGTAAGGAAACATTTATCATGTATTTTCTGGTTTCTGTTGATTCCAACATGGAGGCTAATTTGGCTTCTGTTCTGAGCGCCGTCTCAGATTATTGCATGGGTTGCTTTTTTCCGTAAACTTTTTTTGAAATCTGACACAGCGGTTATAATTCCATGTGTATAACTTACTTGTATTATCTTCTACAAGGGCGACAGGGTAGCCTAGTGGTTAGAGCGTTGGACTGGTAACCGAAAGGTTGCAAGTTCAAATCCCCGAGCTGACAAGGTAAAAATCTGTCGTTCTGCCCCTGAACAGGCAGTTAACCCACTGTTCCTAGGCCACCATTGAAAATAAGAATTTGTTCTGAACTGACTTGCCTAGTAAAATAAAGGTTAAAAAAATAAAACTAACGATGTGGCTATGCAAAATCACTTTCTGTTTTTGGAACTTGTGAATCTAATAAACCAATGTATTGTGTAACATGAAGTCCTATTAGTCTGATGAAGATAATTCAAGGTTAGTGATTAATTTTATCTATATTTCGCTGGAAAATGGCTGTGCTTATTGTGGTTTGGTGAAGACCTAACATAATCGTTTGTAGTGCTTTCACTGAAAAGCCTATTTGAAATCGGACACTTTGGTGGGATTAATAACAAGATTACCTTTAAAATGATATACAACACATGTATGTTTTAGGAATTGTAATTATGAGACTTCTGTGGTTTGAATTTGGCGCCCTCTATTTTCACTGGCAGTTGTCATATCGATCCCGGTTTTGGGATTGGAGCCATAACAAGTCAAGTATATTTTAGAAATTACATTTACTTTTGATACTTAAGTACATTTAAAACTAAATAGTTTTATTTAAGTAATATTTTACTTGAGTTATTTTCTATGACGATATCTTTACTTTGTATGACAATTGGGAACTTTTTCCACTGAAGTCATGAGAACATTGAGTAACGCATGTTTTCGTTCCTGCTGAGGTAGACTCCGTTTAACGTCATCTTCATCCTCCATCCTTCTAGCTGGCTCAGTAATACCGGCCAGAGCCCTTCAACGTTGCTGCACTAGAAGTCTCTGCCGGCAGCCACCTGACTGACTGACATGTCTGAAAGGAGACTATTTACCAGTTGTGCATCTCCCTCCGAGTCGCTTTTTGTTTGTTTGGGGGATGTCTGTAGACACGGCATGAGCAGTGGGACGGTTTTAAAATGGTCTTTTGTCAGGCATTACACACATTACTCACACACAGAGAGAGAGAGACAGACTAACACACATACTGTCCTCTACATTCCTCGCACACACACAGAGAGAGAGAGACAGACTAACACACATACTGTCCTCTACATTCCTCGCACACACACAGAGAGAGAGAGACAGACTAACACACATACTGTCCTCTACATTCCTCGCACACACACACAGAGAGAGAGAGACAGACTAACACACATACTGTCGTCTACATTACTCACATCCTTCTGTAGCACGGTAGCCTTCACGTCTTCCTCAGCAGGCTTGGAGGCAGACATATTGGAGGTTGGGCCGGGGCCTCCATTAAACATGTCCTTCCTCTTCCTCACACTGCCCTCGTCCATGTTACCCTACTTACACACACACACACAAACATGCACACGCACACACACACACACACACACACACACACACACACACACACACACACACACACACACACACACACACACACACACACACACACACACACACACACACACACACACACACACACACACACACACACACACGTAAGAGGACATTGTAAAGATGACAGTCAGTTCTCTTCCTGGTCTCATCAATTCCCCGTCATTCAAAGACTCAATCATAAACACAAACTGACAGTTAATGGCTGCTTTGCATGATGTATTGTTGTGTCTACCTTCTTGCCCTTTGTGCTGTAGTCTGTGCCCAACATTTGAACCATGTTGTGTTGCTGCCATGCTGTGTTGCTGCCATGCTGTGTTGCTGCCATGTTGTGTTGCTGCCATGCTGTGTTGCTGCCATGTTGTGTTGCTGCCATGCTGTGTTGCTGCCATGTTGTGTTGCTGCCATGCTGTGTTGCTGCCATGCTGTGTTGCTGCCATGCTGTGTTGCTGCCATGTTGTGTTGCTGCCATGCTGTGTTGCTGCCATGTTGTGTTGCTGCCATGCTGTGTTGCTGCCATGTTGTGTTGCTGCCATGCTGTGTTGCTGCCATGTTGTGTTGCTGCCATGCTGTGTTGCTGCCATGCTGTGTTGCTGCCATGCTGCGTTGCTGCCATGCTGTGTTGCTGTCTTAGGTCTCTCTTTATGTAGTGTCATGTACAGTACCAGTCAAAAGTTTGGACACACCAATTTATTCAAGGGAGATTTTATTTTTACTATTTTCTACAATGTAGAATAATAGTGAGGACATCAAAACTATGGAATACCACGTATGGAATCATGTAGTAACCAAAAAAGTGTAAAACAAGTCAAAGTATATTTTATATTTGAGATTCTTCAAAATAGCCACCCTTTGCCTTGACAGCTCCACTCTTGGCATTCTCTCAACCAGCTTTATTTGGAAAGCTTTTCAAACAGTCTTGAATGAGTTCCCACATATGCTGAGCACTTATTGGCTGCTTTTCCTTCACTCTGCGGTCCAACTCATCCCAAACCATCTCAATTGGGTTGAGGTCAGGTGATTGTGGAGGCCAGGTCATCTGATGCAGCACTCCATCACTCTCCGTGTTGGTCAAATAGCCCTTACACAGCATGGAGGTGTGTTGGGTCATTGTCCTGTTGAAAAACACCACTAAGCGCAAACCAGATGGGATGGCATTTCACTGTAGAATGCTGTGGTAGAAATTAAGTGTGCCTTGAATTCTAAATAAATCACTGACAGCGTCACCAGCAAAGCACCCCCACACCATCACACCTCCTCCTCCATGCTTCACGGTGGGAACCACACATGTGGAGATCATCCGTTCACCTACTCTGCGTCTCACAAAGACATGGCGGTGGGAACCAAACATTTCACATTTTGACTCATCAGACCAAAGGACAGATTTTCACCGGTCTAATGTCCATTGGTCGTGTTTCTTGACCCAAGCAAGTCTCTTCTTTTTATTGGTGTCCTTTTAGTAGTGGTTTCTTTGTAGAAATTCAACCACGAAGGCCTGATTCACCCAGTCACCTCTGAACTCTAATGAACTTATCCTCTGCAGCAGAGGTATCTCCGGGTCGTCCTTTCCTGTGATGGTCCTCATGAGAGCCAGTTTCATCATAGCGCTTGATGGTTTTCGCGACTGCACTTGAAGAAACTTTAAAAGTTCTTGAAACGTTTCGTATTGACTGACCGTCATGTCTTAAAGTAATGATGGACTGTTGTTTCTAATTGCTTATTTGAGCTGTTCTTGACATAATATGGACTTGGTCTTTTACCAAATAGGGCTATCTTCTGTATACCACCCCTACCTTGTCACAACACAACTGATTGGCTCAAACACATTAATAAGGAAAGAAATTCCACAAATGAACTTTTAACAAGGCACACTTGTTAATTGAAATCCATTCCTGGTGACTACATCGTGAAGCTGGTTGAGAGGATCAGGATGTCACCCTACTATCTGTCTGTCTCTCTATCTGACTGTCTGATGTCACCCTACTATCTGTCTGTCTCTCTATCTGACTGTCTGATGTCACCCTACTGTCTGTCTGTCTCTCTATCTGACTGTCTGATGTCACCCTACTGTCTGTCTGTCTCTCTATCTGACTGTCTGATGTCACACTACTGTCTGTCTCTCTATCTGACTGTCTGATGTCACACTACTGTCTGTCTCTCTATCTGACTGTCTGATGTCACCCTACTATCTGTCTGTCTCTCTATCTGACTGTCTGATGTCACCCTACTGTCTGTCTGTCTCTCTATCTGACTGTCTGATGTCACCCTACTATCTGTCTGTCTCTCTATCTGACTGTCTGATGTCACCCTACTATCTGTCTGTCTCTCTATCTGACTGTCTGATGTCACCCTACTATCTGTCTGTCTCTCTATCTGACTGTCTGATGTCACCCTACTATCTGTCTGTCTCTCTATCTGACTGTCTGATGTCACCCTACTGTCTGTCTGTCTCTCTATCTGACTGTCTGATGTCACCCTACTATCTGTCTGTCTCTCTATCTGACTGTCTGATGTCACCCTACTATCTGTCTGTCTCTCTATCTGACTGTCTGATGTCACCCTACTATCTGTCTGTCTCTCTATCTGACTGTCTGATGTCACCCTACTATCTGTCTGTCTCTCTATCTGACTGTCTGATGTCACCCTACTGTCTGTCTGTCTCTCTATCTGACTGTCTGATGTCACACTACTACCTGTCCTGGTAACTGGAGCCACAACTCAGGGTCTGTATCCCAACAAGCACCCTATTCCCTATAGGCCCTGGTCTAAAGACTGAGGCCCAGCTCAGAGAGGCCCAGCTCAGAGAGGCCCAGCTCAGAGAGGCCCAGCTCAGAGAGGTCCAGCTCAGACAGGCCCAGCTCAGAGAGGCCCAGCTCAGAGAGGCCCAGCTCAGAGAGGCCCAGCTCAGAGAGACCCAGCTCAGAGAGGCCAAGCTCAGAGAGACCCAGCTCAGAGAGGCCAAGCTCAGAGAGGCCCAGCTCAGAGAGGCCCAGCTCAGAGAGGTCCAGCTCAGAGAGGCCCAGCTCAGAGAGGCCCAGCTCAGAGAGGTCCAGCTCAGACAGGCCCAGCTCAGAGGCCCAGCTCAGAGGTCCAGCTCAGAGAGGCCCAGCTCAGAGAGGCCCAGCTCAGAGAGGTCCAGCTCAGACAGGCCCAGCTCAGAGAGGCCCAGCTCAGAGAGGCCCAGCTCAGAGAGGCCCAGCTCAGAGAGACCCAGCTCAGAGAGGCCAAGCTCAGAGAGGCCCAGCTCAGACAGGCCCAGCTCAGAGAGGCCCAGCTCAGAGAGGCCCAGCTCAGAGAGACCCAGCTCAGAGGCCAAGCTCAGAGAGGCCCAGCTCAGAGAGGTCCAGCTCAGACAGGCCCAGCTCAGAGAGGCCCAGCTCAGAGGCCCAGCTCAGAGAGGCCCAGCTCAGAGAGGTCCAGCTCAGAGGCCCAGCTCAGAGGCCCAGCTCAGAGGCCCAGCTCAGACAGGCCCAGCTCAGAGAGGCCCAGCTCAGAGAGGCCCAGCTCAGAGAGACCCAGCTCAGAGAGGCCAAGCTCAGAGAGGCCCAGCTCAGAGAGGTCCAGCTCAGACAGGCCCAGCTCAGAGAGGCCCAGCTCAGAGAGGCCCAGCTCAGAGAGGCCCAGCTCAGAGAGGTCCAGCTCAGAGAGGCCCAGCTCAGAGAGGCCCAGCTCAGAGAGGCCCAGCTCAGACAGGCCCAGCTCAGAGAGGCCCAGCTCAGAGAGGCCCAGCTCAGAGAGGCCCAGCTCAGAGAGGTCCAGCTCAGACAGGCCCAGCTCAGAGAGGCCCAGCTCAGACAGGCCCAGCTCAGAGAGGCCCAGCTCAGAGAGGCCCAGCTCAGAGAGACCCAGCTCAGAGAGGCCAAGCTCAGAGAGGCCCAGCTCAGAGAGGTCCAGCTCAGACAGGCCCAGCTCAGAGAGGCCCAGCTCAGAGAGGCCCAGCTCAGAGAGGCCCAGCTCAGAGAGTTCCAGCTCAGAGAGGCCAGCTCAGACAGGCCCAGCTCAGAGAGGCCCAGCTCAGAGAGGCCCAGCTCAGAGAGGCCCAGCTCAGACAGGTCCAGCTCAGAGAGGCCCAGCTCAGAGAGGTCCAGCTCAGAGGCCCAGCTCAGAGAGGCCCAGCTCAGAGAGGCCCAGCTCAGACAGGCCCAGCTCAGAGAGGCCCAGCTCAGAGAGGTCCAGCTCAGAGAGGCCCAGCTCAGACAGGCCCAGCTCAGAGAGGCCCAGCTCAGAGAGGCCCAGCTCAGAGAGGCCCAGCTCAGAGAGACCCAGCTCAGAGAGGCCAAGCTCAGAGAGGCCCAGCTCAGACAGGCCCAGCTCAGAGAGGCCCAGCTCTTGAGCTCCCATCAGCAGCAGATATTCATGTTAAATGGAAAATGTGTGTACATGCAAGCAAAAATGTTGTTCATTGAACCGAATCACATTGATTTGTTCCTCTAACAAATCGAGATGTGTATAAAATCGCCTTGAGAGGGAAAGATGCACATTCCTATTAAACCACATAACACTCAAATCACATAAGTCCGGTTCTGATGAGGTATGCTCTGGTAAACAGCTCACAGGCTGGATCCCAAATGGCTCCCTACTCTCTATATAGGGCACTACTGTTGACCAGAGCCAAATGGCACCCTATTCTCTATATAGGGCACTACTGTTGACCAGAGCCAAATGGCTCCCTATTCTCTATATAAGGCACGACTGTTGACCAGAGCCAAATGGCACCCTATATAGGGCACTACTGTTGACCAGAGCCAAATGGCACGCTATATAGGGCACTACTGTTGACCAGACCCAAATGGCTCCCTATATAGGGCACTACACTCTTGACCAGAGCCAAATGGCACCCTATATAGGGCACTACTGTTGACCAGAGCCAAATGGCTCCCTATATAGGGCACTACTGTTGACCAGAGCCAAATGGTACCCTATATAGGGCACTACTGTTGACCAGAGCCAAATGGTACCCTATATAGGGCACTACTGTTGACCAGAGCCAAATGGATCCCTATTCTCTATATAGGGCACTACTGTTGACCAGAGCCAAATGGCACCCTATATAGGGCACTACTGTTGACCAGAGCCAATTGGCACCCTACATAGGGCACTACACTGTTGATCAGAGCCAAATGGCACCTTATATAGGGCACTACTGTTGACCAGAGCCAATTGGCACACTATATAGGGCACTACTGTTGACCAGAGCCAAATGGCACCCTATATAGGGCACTACTATTGACCAGAGCCAAATGGCACCCTATATAGGGCACTACTGTTGACCAGAGCCAAATGGCACCCTATATAGGGCACTACCGTTGACCAGAGCCAAATGGCACCCTATATAGGGCACTACTGTTGACCAGAGCCAAATGGCACCCTATATAGGGCACTACTGTTGACCAGAGCCAAATGGCACCCTATATAGGGCACAACTGTTGACCAGAGCCAAATGGCACCCTATATAGGGCACTACTGTTGACCAGAGCCAAATGGCACCCTATATAGGGCACTACTGTTGACCAGAGCCAAATGGCACCCTATATAGGGCACTACTGTTGACCAGAGCCAAATGGCACTCTATATAGGGCACTACTGTTGACCAGAGCCAAATGGCACCCTATTCCCGATCTCTACAGATAAACATTGGCAGTAGAGTGGCCAGAACTGAAAAGCTCAGCGACTTTCAACGTGGCACCATCAAAGGAGACACCTTTCAACAAGTCAGTTGGTGAAAGTGAAATGGTTGGAGACTCAAAAAAAACACTCAAGCATTCTTCTCTTTTGCTCTATGCATCCAGGTGAGTGGGGCTTGGTCACTGATGAGGGTGAAGTGGCTCCCCAGCAGGTAGTATTTCACACCTTTCTAGAGCCCACTTTACTGCCAGAGCCTCTTTCTCAACGACTGTGTAGTTGGTCTCCCGTGGTTCCAGCTTCCTGCTTAAAAACAGGACGGGGTGTTCCAACCTTTCTACTTCTTGGTGGAGCACGGCTCCCAAGCCGACCTCTGAGGCATCCGTCTGAACCACAAAGAGCAGAGAGCCTCGTGTAATGTCTGGTACCACCAACACTGGATTACAGCAGAGCCTCCTGTAATGTCTGGTACCACCAACACTGGATTACAGCAGAGCGTCCTGTAATGTCTGGTACCACCAACACTGGATTACAGCAGAGAGCCTCCTGTAATGTCTGGTACCACCAACACTGGATTACAGCAGAGCCTCCTGTAATGTCTGGTACCACCAACACTGGATTACAGCAGAGCCTCGTGTAATGTCTGGTACCACCAACACTGGATTACAGCAGAGCCTCCTGTAATGTCTGGTACCACCAACACTGGATTACAGCAGAGAGCCTCCTGTAATGTCTGGTACCACCAACACTGGATTACAGCAGAGCCTCCTGTAATGTCTGGTACCACCAACACTGGATTACAGCAGAGCCTCCTGTAATGTCTGGTACCACCAACACTGGATTACAGCAGAGCCTCCTGTAATGTCTGGTACCACCAACACTGGATTACAGCAGAGAGCCTCGTGTAATGTCTGGTACCACCAACACTGGATTACAGCAGAGAGCCTCCTGTAATGTCTGGTACCACCAACACTGGATTACAGCAGAGCCTCCTGTAATGTCTGGTACCACCAACACTGGATTACAGCAGAGCCTCGTGTAATGTCTGGTACCACCAACACTGGATTACAGCAGATCCTCCTGTAATGTCTGGTACCACCAACACTGGATTACAGCAGAGAACCTCCTGTAATGTCTGGTACCACCAACACTGGATTACAGCAGAGAGCCTCCTGTAATGTCTGGTACCACCAACACTGGATTACAGCAGAGCCTCCTGTAATGTCTGGTACCACCAACACTGGATTACAGCAGAGAGCCTCCTGTAATGTCTGGTACCACCAACACTGAATTAGAGCAGAGCCTCCTGTAATGTCTGGTACCACCAACACTGGATTACAGCAGAGTCTCCTGTAATGTCTGGTACCACCAACACTGGATTACAGCAGAGCCTCCTGTAATGTCTGGTACCACCAACACTGGATTACAGCAGAGCCTCCTGTAATGTCTGGTACCACCAACACTGGATTACAGCAGAGCCTCCTGTAATGTCTTGTACCACCAACACTGGATTACAGCAGAGCCTCCTGTAATGTCTGGTACCACCAACACTGGATTACAGCAGAGAGCCTCCTGTAATGTCTGGTACCACCAACACTGGATTACAGCAGAGCCTCGTGTAATGTCTGGTACCACCAACACTGGATTACAGCAGAGCCTCCTGTAATGTCTGGTACCACCAACACTGGATTACAGCAGAGCCTCGTGTAATGTCTGGTACCACCAACACTGGATTACAGCAGAGCCTCGTGTAATGTCTGGTACCACCAACACTGGATTACAGCAGAGCCTCGTGTAATGTCTGGTACCACCAACACTGGATTACAGCAGAGAGCCTCCTGTAATGTCTGGTACCACCAACACTGGATTACAGCAGAGCCTCGTGTAATGTCTGGTACCACCAACACTGGATTACAGCAGAGCCTCGTGTAATGTCTGGTACCACCAACACTGGATTACAGCAGAGCGTCCTGTAATGTCTGGTACCACCAACACTGGATTACAGCAGAGCCTCCTGTAATGTCTGGTACCACCAACACTGGATTACAGCAGAGAGCCTCCTGTAATGTCTGGTACCACCAACACTGGATTACAGCAGAGAGCCTCCTGTAATGTCTGGTACCACCAACACTGGATTACAGCAGAGCCTCCTGTAATGTCTGGTACCACCAACACTGGATTACAGCAGAGCCTCCTGTAATGTCTGGTACCACCAACACTGGATTACAGCAGAGCCTCCTGTAATGTCTGGTACCACCAACACTGGATTACAGCAGAGCCTCCTGTAATGTCTGGTACCACCAACACTGGATTACAGCAGAGAGCCTCCTGTAATGTCTGGTACCACCAACACTGGATTACAGCAGAGAGCCTCCTGTAATGTCTGGTACCACCAACACTGGATTACAGCAGAGCCTCGTGTAATGTCTGGTACCACCAACACTGGATTACAGCAGAGAGCCTCCTGTAATGTCTGGTACCACCAACACTGGATTACAGCAGAGCCTCGTGTAATGTCTGGTACCACCAACACTGGATTACAGCAGAGCCTCCTGTAATGTCTGGTACCACCAACACTGGATTACAGCAGAGAGCCTCCTGTAATGTCCTAAATGCTTTGGTGGCCCTTTCATCCCATTTGACCATGTTTTGCCCTCTGGCTCTAGTCATGTCGGTAAGTGGGGAGTCCACTGTGGCATAATTTGGGATGAACTTCCGGGAGTAACCGGTCAACCCTAGGAAGGCTCGAACCTGCTTCTTATTTACTGGTCTCGGCCATCCTCTAATTGCCTCCACCATCTTCAGTTGGGATTTGATCTTCCCACGGCGTATCCCAGATACTTGGTTTCCTCTAACCCCACGTAACATTTGGCAGGGTTTGTCGTGAGCTCCCCTTTCTAAGGGCGTCTAGCGCTGCCTGTACCTGGGGTAAGGGAGATTCCCAATCTGGGCTGTAGATCCCCACGTCATCTGAATGGGTTGCAGCGTAAGATCTGTGCGGGTTTTAGGACTTGGTCCATTGGCCGTTGAAAGGTGGGCCCCGCGTAAGCCAAATGGCTTGACGGTGTATTGAAACAAACCGTCAGGGGTTGCAAAGGCTGTCTTTTCTTTGGCTCGGGGGGTCAAAGGAATTTTGACCCCATAATGAGAGTTATTTCGAACAGGACAGAGCTGTATGTTGGTTTCTCCATCCTGGTCTTCCCAGGCCACAGGTGTGGTCAAGGATAGCAGGGTTTGGTACACAAATCGGGTTCTCAGTAGGTCCAGGTCCAAACGCCAACAGGTCCAAACAGTTCAGGTCATACACAGTAACAGTCCAGGTTATACACAGTAAATCCAGCCAATATATATTGTCACTTCCTCTTTCTCTATAGTTAACAGATCCCCCAGCCCCTTCCTCTTTCTCTTCCTGGTTTGTCTTGACCCCTTATCTGTGGGTCGGCCCCACCTTCCGGTCGTTCCCCTTGCTTCTGGGAATTTGAGTGTTTAACGGTCGGCCATTTTGTGATCTGTAGTTCTGATCAGGATGGCCATTTTAGTGATCGGGCAGAGCCCGTTTATTAGTTCTGCTCCCACATATCTGCCATTTATCACTCAACCCCCTTCTTTGCCACAATATACGGTAAATATATATATATTTTAATATAGTGAGGTACCAGGGGCGTCCAAAATGGCACTCAATTCCCTATATAGTGCACTGGTCAGTCTGTCCTCTCTATGGTGTTAGCCTGGTCAGTCTGTCCTCTATATGCTGATAGCCCGGTCAGTCTGTCCTCTATATGGTGTTAGCCTGGTCAGTCTGTCCTCCATATGGTGTTAGCCTGGTCAGTCTGTCCTCCATATGCTGTTAGCCTGGTCAGTCTGTCCTCTATATGCTGTTAGCCTGGTCAGTCTGTCCTCTATATGGTATTAGCCTTGTCAGTCTGTCCTCTATATGGTGTTAGCCTGGTCAGTCTGTTTGTCTGTCCTCTATATGGTGTTAGCCTGGTCAGTCTGTTTGTCTGTCCTCTATATGGTGTTAGTCTGGTCAGTCTGTCCTCTATATGGTGTTAGTCTGGTCAGTATGTCCTCTATATGGTGTTAGCCTGGTCAGTCCGTTTGTCTGTCCTCTATATGGTGTTAGTCTGGTCAGTCTGTCCTCTATATGGTGTTATCCAGGTCAGTCTGTTTGTCTGTCCTCTATATGGTGTTAGCCTGGTCAGTCTGTCCTCTATATGGTGTTAGCCTGGTCAGTCTGTTTGTCTGTCCTCTATATGGTGTTAGCCTGGTCAGTCTGTCCTCTATATGGTGTTAGCCTGGTCAGTCTGTCCTCTATATGGTGTTAGCCTGGTCAGTCTGTTTGTCTGTCCTCTATATGGTGTTAGCCTGGTCAGTCTGTCCTCTATATGGTGTTATCCAGGTCAGTCTGTCCTCTATATGGTGTTAGCCTGGTCAGTCTGTCCTCTATATGGTGTTATCCAGGTCAGTCTGTCCTCTATATGGTGTTAGTCTGGTCAGTCTGTTCTCTATATGGTGTTAGACTGGACAGTATGTCCTCAATACGGTGTTAGCCTGGTCAGTCTGTCCTCTATATGGTGTTAGCCTGGTCAGTCTGTCCTCTATATGGTGTTAGTCTGGTCAGTCTGTCCTCTATATGGTGTTAGCCTGGTCAGTCTGTTTGTCTGTCCTCTATATGGTGTTAGCCTGGTCAGTCTGTCCTCTATATGGTGTTAGCCTGGTCAGTCTGTTTGTCTGTCCTCTATATGGTGTTAGCCTGGTCAGTCTGTTTGTCTGTCCTCTATATGGTGTTAGCCTGGTCAGTCTGTCCTCTATATGGTGTTAGCCTGGTCAGTCTGTCCTCTATATGGTGTTATCCAGGTCAGTCTGTCCTCTATATGGTGTTAGTCTGGTCAGTCTGTTCTCTATATGGTGTTAGACTGGACAGTATGTCCTCAATACGGTGTTAGCCTGGTCAGTCTGTCCTCTATATGCTGTTAGCCCGGTCAGTCTGGCCTCTATATGGTGTTAGCCTGGTCAGTCTGTCCTCTATATGGTGTTAGCCTGGTCAGTCTGTTTGTCTGTCCTCTATATGGTGTTAGCCTGGTCAGTCTGTTTGTCTGTCCTCTATATGGTGTTAGCCTGGTCAGTCTGTCCTCTATATGGTATTAGCCTGGTCAGTCTGTCCTCTATATGGTGTTAGCCTGGTCAGTCTGTTTGTCTGTCCTCTATATGGTGTTAGCCTGGTCAGTCTGTTTGTCTGTCCTCTATATGGTGTTAGCCTGGTCAGTCTGTCCTCTATATGGTGTCATCCTGGTCAGTCTGTCCTCTATATGGTGTTAGACTGGTCAGTCTGTCCTCTATATGGTGTTAGTCTGGTCAGTCTGTCCTCTATACGGTGTTAGCCTGGTCAGTCTGTTTGTCTGTCCTCTATATGGTGTTAGCCTGGTCAGTCTGTCCTCTATATGGTGTTATCCTGGTCAGTCTGTTTGTCTGTCCTCTATATGGTGTTAGCCTGGTCAGTCTGTTTGTCTGTCCTCTATATGGTGTTAGCCTGGTCAGTCTGTCCTCTATATGGTGTTAGCCTGGTCAGTCTGTCCTCTATATGGTGTTAGCCTGGTCAGTCTGTCCTCTATATGGTGTTAGACTGGTCAGTCTGTTTGTCTGTCCTCTATATGGTGTTAGCCTGGTCAGTCTGTTTGTCTGTCCTCTATATGGTGTTAGACTGGTCAGTCTGTCCTCTATATGGTGTTAGACTGGTCAGTCTGTCCTCTATATGGGGTTTCTCTCTACATAACAGATCTGTGACCAGGCTAATATTGGATGCTCTCTAGAATCTTAGATAGGATCTTAGATACCCACCTCCTGTGTAGGAATGATACCCACCTCCTGTATAGAAATGATACCCACCTCCTGTATAGAAATGATACCCACCTCCTGTATAGATATGATACCCACCTCCTGTATAGATATGATACCCACCTCCTGTATAGAAATGATACCCACCTCCTGTGTAGGAATGATACCCACCTCCTGTATAGAAATGATACCCACCTCCTGTGTAGAAATGATACCCACCTCCTGTATAGATATGATACCCACCTCCTGTATAGATATGATACCCACCTCCTGTATAGAAATGATACCCACCTCCTGTGTAGGAATGATACCCACCTCCTGTATAGAAATGATACCCACCTCCTGTGTAGAAATGATACCCACCTCCTGTATAGAAATGATACCCACCTCCTGTATAGAAATGATACCCACCTCCTGTATATAAATGATACCCACCTCCTATATTTAAATGATACCCACCTCCTGTATAGATATGATACCCACCTCCTGTATAGAAATGATACCCACCTCCTGTATAGAAATGATACCCACCTCCTGTATAGAAATGATACCCACCTCCTGTATAGAAATAATACCCACCTCCTGTATAGAAATGATACCCACCTCCTGTATAGAAATGATACCCACCTCCTGTATAGATCTGATACCCACCTCCTGTATAGAAATGATACCCACCTCCTGTATATAAATGATACCCACCTCCTGTATAGAAATGATACCCACCTCCTGTATAGAAATGATACCCACCTCCTGTATAGATATGATACCCACCTCCTGTATATAAATGATACCCACCTCCTGTATAGAAATGATACCCACCTCCTGTATAGAAATGATACCCACCTCCTGTATAGATATGATACCCACCTCCTGTATATAAATGATACCCACCTCCTGTATAGAAATGATACCCACCTCCTGTATAGATATGATACCCACCTCCTGTATAGATATGATACCCACCTCCTGTATAGAAATGATACCCACCTCCTGTATAGAAATGATACCCACCTCCTGTATAGATATGATTCCTCACCTCCTGTATAGAAATGCTAGTAGTTGTGTTTGATGCAGGAACCCAGGGACGTCTTCAGATAGCTCTCTGGAAGCTGAAACAAAGATGCACATATTGGAAATGCTTACACACACACACACACACACACACACACACACACACACACACACACACACACACACACACACACACACACACACACACACACACACACACACACACACACACACACACACACACACACACACACGACCTGACCAAGATAAAGCAAAGCAATGTGATATTAACGACAGAGTTACACGTGCAATTAACAAAAGTAGTCAATGACACAATAGAAAGATCTATGTACAGTTTGTGCAAATGAAATAGGATGAGGGAGGTAAAGGCAATAAATAGGCCATAGTGGCGAAATAGATTGTGAGTTAAACACTGGAGTGATAGATGTGCAGAAGATGAACGTACAAGTAGAGATACTGGGGTGCAAAGGAGCAAAAATAAATAAATAACAATATGGGGATGAGGTAGTTGGGTGGGCAATTTACAGATGAGCTGTGTACAGTTGCAGTGATTGGTAAGCTGCTCTGACAGCTGATGCATAAAGTTAGTGAGGGAGATATAAGACTCCAGTGATTTTTGCAATTCGTTCCAGTCATTGGCAGCAGAGAACTGGAAGGAAAGGCAGCCAAATGAGGAGTTGGCTTTGGGGATGACAAGCTAAATATACCTGCTGGAGCGCGTGCTACGGGTGGGTGCTGCTATGGTGACCAGTGAGCTGAGATAAGATGGGGCTTTACCTAACAAACACTTACACAGTCCTGGACAAAAGTTTAGAGAATTAAACAAATATTACATTCCACAAAGTTTTCTGTTTCAGTGTCTTTAGATAATATTGTCAGATGTTACTATGGAAAACTAAAGAATAATTACAAGCATTTCATAAGTGTCAAAGGCTTTTATTGACAATTACATGAAGTTGATGCAAAGAGTCAATATCTGCTGTGTTGACCCTTCTTTTTCAAGAACTCTGCAATCCGTCCTGGCATGCTGTCAATTAACTTCTGGGCCACATCCTGACTGATGGCAGCCCATTCTTGCATGATCAATGCTTGTAGTTTGTCAGAATTTGTGGGTTTTTGTTTGTCCACCCGCCTCTTAAAGATTGACCACCTCAATTGGGATTAAGGTCTGGGGAGTTTCCTGGCCATGGACCCAAAATATCAATGTTTTGTTCCCCGAGCCACTTAGTTATCACTTTTGCCTTATGGCAAGGTGCTCCATCATGCTGGAAAAGGCATGGTTAGTCACCAAACTGTTCCTGGATGGTTGGGAGATGTTGCTCTCGGAGGACGTTTTGGTACCATTCTTTATTCATGGCTGTGTTCTAATGCATAATTGTGATGTAGCCCACTCCCTTGGCTGAGAAGCAACCCCACACATGAATGTTCTCAGGATGATTTACTGTTGGCATGACACAGGACTGATAGTAGCGCTCACCTTGTCTTCTTCTGACAAGCTTTTTCCAGATGCCCCAAACAGTTGGAAAGGAGATTCATTAGAGAAAATGACTTTACCCCAGTCCTCAGCAGTCCAGTCCCTGTACCTTTTGCAGAATATCAGTCTGTCCCTGATGTTTTTCCTGGAGAGAAGTGGCTTCTTTGCTGCCCTTCTCAACACCAGTCCATCCTCCAAAAGTCTTCGCCTCACTGTGCGTGTAGATGCATTCACACCTGCCTGCTGCCATTCCTGATCAGATCTGTACTGGTGATGCCCCGATCCCACAGCTGAATAAGGTTTAGGAGATGGTTCTGGCGCTTGCTGGACTTTCTTTGGCGCCCTGAAGCCTTCTTCACAACAATTGAACTGCTCTCGTTGAAGTTCTTGATGATCTGATAAATGGTTGATTTAGGTGCAATCTTACTGGCAGCAATATCCTTGCCTGTGAAGCCCTTTTTGTGCAATTCAATGATGACGGCATGTGTTTCCTTGCAGATAACCATGGTTGATGGATAACCAGACAGACAGACAAGTACAATGATTCCCAGCACCACCCTCCTTTTGAAGCTTCCAGTCTGTTATTCAAACTCAATCAGCATGACAGAGTGATCTCCAGCCTTGCCAACACTCACACCTGTGTTAACGAGAGAAGCACTGACATGATGTCAGCTGGTCCTTTCATGGCAGGGCTGAAATGCAGTCAAAATGTTTTTTGGGCGATTCAGTGCATGGCATTAATGGCAATTCATCTGATCACTCTTCATAACATTCTGGAGCATATGCAAATTGCCATCATACAAACTGAGGCAGCAGACTTTGTGAAAATTAATATTCGTGTCATTGTCAATACTTTTGGCCACGACTGTAAATGACCAGGAACCAGTGGGTTTGGCGACGAATATGAATCGAGGGCCAGTCAATGAGAGCATGCAGGTCTCAGTGGTGGGTAGTATATGAGGATTTGGTGACATAACAGATGGCACGGTGATAGACTACATACAATTTGTTGAGTAGAGTGTTGGAGGCTAATTTGCAAATTACATCGCCGAAGTCAAGAATTGGAAGGATGGTCAGTTTTAAGAGGGTATGTTTAGCAGCATGAGTGAAGGATAGTTTGTTGCGAAATAGGAAGCCTATTCTATAATTCATTTTGGATTGGAGATGCTTAATGTGAGTCTAGAAGGAGAGTTTACAGTCTAACAAGACACCTAGGTTTTTGTAGTTGTCCACACATTCTAAGTCCAGAGTAGTGATGCTAGATGGGCAGGTGGGTGTGGGCAGCGATCGGTTGAAGAGCATGCATTTAGTTTTACATGCATGTAAGAGCAGTTGGAGGCCACGGAAGGAGTGTTGTATGGCATTGAAGCTCGTCTGGAGGTTTGTTACCACATTGTCCAAAGAAGGGCCAGAAGTATGCAGAATGGTGTTGTCTGCATAGAGGTGGATCAGAGAATCACCAGCAGCAAGAGCAACATCATTGATGTATACAGAGAAAAGAGTCAGCCTGAGAATTGAACCCTGTGTTACCCCCATAGAGTCTGCTAGAGGTCCAGACAACAGGCCATCCGATTTGACACACTGAACTCTATCTGAGAAGTAGTTGGTGAACCAGGTGAGGCAGTCATTTGAGAAAGCAAGGCTGTTGAGTCTGCCGATAAGAATGTGGTGATTGACAGAGTAAGAATTAATACAGCTGCACAGTATTGTCTTTTATCAATGGCGGTTATGATATCGTTTAGGACCTTGAGCGTGGCTGAGGTGCACCCATGACCAGCTCAGAAAACAGATTGCATAGCAGAGAAGGTACGGTGGGATTCGAAATGGTCGGTTATCTGTTTGTTAACTAGGCTTTCGAAGACTTTAGAAAGGCATGGTAGGATTGATATAGGTCTGTATCAGCTTGGGTATAGAGTGTCTCCCCCTTTGAAGAGGGGGATGACCGCGGCAGCATTCTAATCTTTGGGGATCTTCGACAATACAAAAGAGAGGTTGAACAGGCTAGTAATAGGGGTTGCAACAATTGCGGCGGATCATTTTAGAAAGAGAGTAAGGGGTCTGATTTGTAGGGGTCCAGATTTTGCAGCTCTTTCAGAACACCAGCTGGATTTGGCTGAAGGAGAAATGGGGCTTGGGAAAGTCGCTGTGGGGGTACAGAGCTGTTGACCGGGGTAGGGGTAGCCAGGTGGAAAGCATGGCCAGCCGTAGAGAAATGCTTATTGAAATTCTCGATTATCGTAGATTTATCAGTGGTGACAGTGTTTCCTAGCCTCAGTGCAGTGGGCAGCTGGGAGGAGGTGCTCTTATTCTCCATGGACTTTACAGTGTCCCAGAACTTTTTGGAGTTTGTGCTACAGGATGCACATTTCTGTTTGAAAAAGCTAGCTTACTGCCCATTTCTATTGGTTCCTGACTTCCCTGAAAAGTTGCATATCTCGGGGGCTATTCGATGCTAATGCAGTACGCCACAGGATGTTTTTGTGCTGGTCAAGGGTAGTCAAGCCTGGAGTGAACAAAGGGCTATATCTGTTCTTAGTCCTACATTTTTTGAATGGGGCATGCTTTTTTAAGATGGTGAGCAAGGCAGTTTTAAAGAATAACCAGTCATCCTCTACTGATGGAATGAGGTCAATATCCTTCGAGGATACCTGAGCCAGGTTGATTAGAAAGGCCTGCTCACTGAAGTGTTTTAAGGAGCATTTGACAGTGATGAGGGTGCTCGTTTGTCCGTGGACCCATTACGGACGCAGGCAGTGAGGCCGTGATCGCTGAGTCCTGGTTGAAGACAGCAGAGGTGTATTTAGAGTGCAGGTTGGTCAGGATGATATCTATGAGGAAGCCCGTGTTTATGGATTTAGGGTTGTACCTGGTAGGTTCCTTTATAATTTGTATGAGATTGAGGGAATCTATCTTAGATTGTAGGACAGCTGGGGTGTTAAACATATCCCAGTTTAGGTTACCTAACAGTACAAACTCTGAAGATAAATGGGGGACAATTAATCCACATATGGTGTCCAGGGCACAGCTGGGGGCAGAGGGGCGTCTCAAGTGGCAACATTGAGAGACTTATTTCTGGGAAGGTGGATTTTTAAAAGTAGAAGCTCAAACTGTTTGTGCACAGACCTGGCTTTACGGAAGAGTGGCCAGAAAAAAAAGCCATTGCTTAAAGACAAAAATAAGCAAACACTTTTGGTGTTCGCCAAAAGATATGTGGGAGACTCCCCAAACATATGGAAGAATGTACTCTGGTCAAATGTAGCTTTTTGGCCATCAAGGAAAACGTTATGTCTGGTGCAAACCAAACACCTCCTATCACCCTGAGAACACCATCCCCACAGATTAGCATGGTGGTGGCAGCATCATGCTGTGGGGATGTTTTTCATCAGCAGGGACTGGGAAACTGGTCAGAATTGAAGGAATGAGATTCACCATCCAGCATGACAATGACCCTTAGCATACTGCTAAAGCAACTCTCGAGTGGTTTAAGGGGTAACTGTACATGTCTTGGAATGGTCTAGTCAAAGCCCAGACCTCAATCCAATTGAGAATCTGCGGTATGACTTAAAATTGCTGTACACCATCGGAACCCATCCAACTTGAAGGAGCTGGAGCAGTTTTGCCTTGAAGAATGGGCAAAGAATCACAGTGGCTTGATGTGCCAAGCTTATAGAGACATACCCCAAGAGACTTGCAGCTGTAATTGCAGGAAAGGTGGCTCTACAAAGTATTGACTTTGGGAGGGGGGGGGGGTTGAATAGTTATGCACGCTCAAGTTATCAGTTTATTTGTCTTATTTCTTGTTTGTTTCACAATAAAAACTATTTTGCATCTTCAAAATGGTAGGCATGTTGTGTAAATCAAAGGATACAAACCCCCAAGAAATCCATTTTAATACCAGGATGTAAGGCAACAAGTCCTTGACAACACAACACACACACTGTAACAGCTCTACTGATGGGCAGCCAGCCTGACAACTACGAGGGTTAAGGTTTAATGTAGTGAAGCAGAGGGACCACTTTGTGAACTACTGTCATTGGTTTACAACTTTATATGACCTGGTTCTGTTAATGCTTGATCTGTTACAGCCTCTATGACAGACAGGCAGGCAGGCAGGCAGGCAGCCAGGCAGGCAGCCAGGAAGACTGACACATAATGACAGACAGAGACAGACAGGAAGACACAGACAGAAATATACATACGGACAGACGGACAGATACATGAGGACAGACAGAAAGAGACAGACAGACAGACAGACAGATACATAAGGACAGACAGACAGACAGACAGACAGACAGACAGATACATAAGGACAGACAGACAGACAGACAGACAGACAGACAGACAGACAGATACATAAGGACAGACAGACAGACAGACAGACAGACAGACAGACAGACAGACAGACAGACAGACAGACAGACAGACAGACAGACAGATACATAAGGACAGACAGACAGACAGACAGACAGACAGACAGACAGACAGACAGACAGATACATAAGGACAGAGACAGACAGACAGACAGACAGATAGACAGACAGACAGACAGACAGACAGACAGACAGACAGACAGACAGACAGACAGACAGACAGACAGACAGATACAGACAGACAGACAGACAGACAGACAGACAGACAGACAGACAGACAGACAGACAGACAGACAGACAGACAGACAGACAGACAGACAGACAGACAGACAGATACATAAGGACAGACAGACAGACAGACAGACAGACAGACAGACAGACAGACAGACAGACAGACAGATACATAAGGACAGACAGACAGACAGACGGACAGACAGATACATAAGGACAGACACAGACAGACAGACTGTTAGAGCCGATTTGGACATATTTGTGTAAAAGACTGAACATATGGAGCTCCATGTATATTTGTGTAAATATATTAAATATTAATGTAAATGATGAAATATTAGGTACGTACCATTATGATTTATATTTACCTGATTTGAGATATATTCATTTGTCGTTTGTGTAACTCAGTTTTTGTCCCCCCCTCTTGCCTATTCATTGTATTGTGGTAAGTGTGTTAGGATAAAGGCAGGAAGTTGGGCCTTCGGGAGAGGGAGTCCTTGCTAGATGCGGGAGCGGTATAGTTTTTTGACCATACATACATACATACAGACAGGTCATAATATGTATTTTCCATATCAAGTATTCTCTGCTTTAAGTTGATTGGAGAATAATTTATTTGTTAGATATAAGAAGAATAAACATTTTTGTTGCACCATATCCCTGGATGTCATCGAATGTTTGGCCGTTTGGGAAACCTTGAGTGTGGACTGTATGCGTACCAAACAACCCCGCTTCAGGCTTGGGCAGTGGCTATGGTAAAGGCTAAAGGAAGCCACTACAATCAAGTCAAAAAACTCCGTGAAGGATTACTATCGGAAGGAAATCTCCGGTTCCGACACACGCTGGATATTGTTGTATTTGTAATTGCATTCGGATCGCAAGGACAGCTCGCTTGGAAGGATTTGAACTCCTAGAATTCGCCAGCCGTGAGTAACCACTGCGAATGAATGAGCTGCCCTGTTCAATGCGATCGTTTGATCATGCATATTATGGAAGCGCAAACGTGCTTTTAATTGGAATGTTTGATCAACTTGGGAATGGAATTCAAAACACAGCGTTGTGAAAACAATTAAGAAGTTTAAGTTTGGGTAACACTGAGATCCTACGCACAATGTAGGTTAATCTTATGTCTAATATTTGGCCTCATGTGTAAATGCAATGCAACGAATGCAATCTAAGGATCTAAAGCCAACTGTGTGTTTAAACTTCATTAAAGGGACAACTGATAATGGGATGAAATGTTTAAAACGCATATAAAATGCCGAACTTGCACATGTGCAATTCAAAATGGGTCAATATGCTGAAATGGAGGACTGTTTTAAAGCATTAAAGGAGGTCTAAAGGGGCATTACGTTTAACAATCAAAAACCAACAACTGTGTCATTGTAAATTGAGTTTACTAAAAGTGAATGATGGAGGATGAAATCCCAAATAAGACTCCACTGGAGAGGGCAGAGGAGCATCTAAATTCACTCTATGCAGCCCGGAGAGGCAAACTTGGAGTGTGTACACGTAAAATGAATGAAATAAAAGCCCTTCTTGTTGATGGAGGAAACATTGAAACTGTGGAGGAGAGTCTTGAAGCATTTCATGCTGTTCTCAATGACTTTAAGAATGCTCATGATTCTGTGCTAGAGCTGGTCACAGAGGAGGAACATGAACAGGAGAGCATTAACTATTATCAACCAAGAATGAGAACTTATGAACATTTCCTGAAAGAGGTGGAAATATGGAAAAAGCTGAAATCGAGCCACAAACGCTCATTGAACCACATGACAGCATTTCCAATGTGTCAAAAACATCAAGTAAAACAAAATATTCTAAGACTGCTTCCTCAGTGTCCTCTGCACGCCTAAAAGCTGAGGCAGAACGAGCAGCTCTACTAGCTCGCCAAGCATCATTACAGGACAAGCATGCATTGGAACTGGAGAAAGCTCAACTGAATATTAGGATGGAAAAAATGGCACTGGAAACGGACATAGCAGCATATAATGCCAAACTGAAGGTCCTGGAGAGTGACTCAACTTCTCAATCCCATGTTGTGGCAGCCCATTTTCTAAGCCAAGAAGATGGAATGAACTCTTACTTTGAGAACCAGGAACCCGAGGTCTATAAGGAACCTGAACCATCACCTGTTGAGTTTGCTGCATTAGGTGCAGTTCCAAAGACCCCGCTACAAAGAGTTTTACAACCGACCACAAAGCCATCAAAACCTATTCAGAAAACAGCCATAAACCACACCCTTCAGCAGCCAACATCAAGGTCTAGCAATCAACACGGAATCAACACTGCGGGTATCAGCCATGATAACCTCTCTACTGCCATGCAAAGGCAGAATGAAATTGCTGACCTCCTTGTACTACAGCACAAACAGGCCACACTCCCTGTTAGGGAGATACCTATGTTTGACGGTGATCCTCTAAACTTTAGGCCATTTATGCGTGCATTTGAGCATGGTATAGAAGATAAGACCAGCAGTCACCAGGATAGGCTCTATTACCTGGAACAGTACACCTCTGGTCAGCCCAAGGATCTGGTCCGTAGTTGTCTGCATATGGAAGCCAGAAGAGGATATGCAGAGGCTAAGAGGTTGTTAAAGGAACACTTTGGCAATGAAATCAAAGTCACCACTGCTTACATGGAAAAAGCTTGAACTGGACAAACATCAAACCGGATGATGGAAAGGGACTAGGTGGCTATGCACTCTATCTTAGAGGATGCTGTAACGCTATGCAAGACCTACAGAACATGGAAGAGCTTAATCTTCCCTCCAACATAAAGTTGATCATGTCAAAACTTCCCTACAAACTAAGAGAGAAATGGAGGTCTACGGCATGTGATATTTTAGAGAGAAGCCACCTGAGGGCCCAGTTCAGTGACCTTGTGACGTTCATGGAAAAACAGGCCAAAATACTGCAGGATCCTTTGTACGGAGATATCCAAGATCCCTGATCAACAAAAGGTTTTTTAAAACCAAAACAGAAGCTGACTTTAAGCAGCAGTTCAAGTCCAAGAGTAGGGAAGCAGCTTTGCCACTGCAGTAGCTGTAGTGGCAGATTGTGACCCTGAAAAACCTCTAAAAGAACAAACATTCAAAGTCAAGAAACCAGGCACCTACCCTTCTTATTCTCCCAGTATCTCATGTGTATTTTGCGCTGGTGAGCATTTCCTGGTCGACTGCCAACAGGTGAAGGCACAGCCACACGAAGCCAAGGTTGAGTTTCTGAGATCAAAAGGCCTTTGTTTTGGCTGTTTGATGAGAGGACACTTAAGCAAAGAATGTAAAAGAAGGATGACCTGTCAGAAATGTCAAAGAAAGCACCCCACGATCCTGCACATTGAAGGAAGAGAGAGATTTAGATCTCTGAAGGCCGATACGAGGGTGTAGCAGTAAGGCGGAGGAGACTGTCAGCAGTGCTCTTGTTTCACTGGAAGCTGGTGAAGATACCGGGGCCGGTACAGATTGTGCACTTGCGATTGTGCCAGTTCAAGTAAAGATGGCAAATGGAAGCAGGTCTACGTTAACCTATGCATTTCTCGACTCTGGTAGCTCAGCAACATTTTGTACGGAGAGACTCATGAGGCAGTTGCAAGCTAAAGGCAGTGAGACTGAAATTCTGCTACGCACAATGGGGCAGGAGAGTCCTACCAAGAGCTTTGAGATATCTGGATTAGAGATTGGCAATGTGGAAGGTGACACATTTCTTGCATTACCAAAGGTCTACACCCAAAATAAGATCCCAGTGACAAGAGAAAATATTCCCACTCAGAAAGATCTCAAAAGGTGGCCATACCTGAAAGAGGTTCAGTTGAAGGAAATTGACGCCGACGTCGAACTCCTGATTGGCGTAAATGCTCCAAAGGCAATGGAACCCTGGAAAATCATAAATAGTCAAGGCAACGGACCGTATGCAGTGAAAACCCTCTTTGGATGGGTGATGAACGGTCCTCTTAACAATTGTACCATGGCAGAAGAATCTGGGCATCCTACGGTGATGGCCAATCGTATCTCAATGGCCGACCTGGGGTTCTTCTTGTAAATCAGTACAACCATGACTTCCCTGAGAGAGGGTATGAAGAGAAAAGTGAGATGTCAGCTGAGGATCGTAGGTTTATGGAGATCGTATCAAGCTCCCATAACCCTCAAAGACCATCACTACTACTTACCGTTGCCCTTTCGCAAAAAATATGTAGTCCTGCCAAACAATCGTGACATGGCAAAGCAGCGGGCTCTAAATATTATCAGGAAGTTCAAGAAGGACAAAGGTTACGCTGCAGAGTACAAAGGCTTCATGGAAGAGATGATAACAAAAGGTTACGCCGAGAAGGTACCACAAGAACAGCTCCTCAGAGAGAAAGGCAAGGTATGGTACATACCACACCATGGCGTTCACCATAAGCGCAAAGGAACGATACGAGTAGTGTTTGACTGTTCATCATCCTATAAAGTTACATCTCTTAACAGTGAACTCCTTCAAGGCCCTGACCTGGCAAACACGCTTATAGGAGTCTTGCTAAGATTTCGGCAAGAGCACATTGCCATGATGGCAGACATCGAAGGAATGTTCCATCAAGTACGTGTCCATGAAGATTACTTAGACTTCCTGCGATTCCTATGGTGGCCGGACGGTGATACTAACAAAAGATTGGAGGAGTACAGAATGAAGGTTCATCTTTTCGGTGCTATATCCTCTCCAAGTTGTGCAAACTTTGCACTGCAAAAGACTGCAGAAGACAACTGTGAGAGGTACAATGAAGAGGTGATCCAAACAGTCAAGTCCAACTTCTATGTTGATGACTGCCTCAAGTCAGTGGCCACAGAAGAACAAGCCATAGCCCTCACAAAAGCCTCAGGGTTGTGTGCTCTCAGGGTGGGTTCAAATTGACCAAGTGGGTCAGCAACAGCCGCACTGTGCTGGCTTCTATCCCTGATGAACACATAGCCAAGCAGATAAAGGAATTGACCTGGACAGAGAAAAGCTGCCTGTTGAAAGAGCACTTGAATCCGATGGAACATTGAAAGTGATGCGTTTACCTTCCGGGTCACTGTCAAGAACAGACCCCTTACAAGAAGAGGTATTCTCTCAACTTTCAGCTCTATTTATGATCCATTAGGTTTCCTCGCCCCATTTGTATTAAAGGCAAAGCAAATTCTTCAAGTGCTCTGCAAGCTAAAGTGTGGATGGGACGAAGTCATCCCTGAAGAACACTCTATTTCATGGCAGAGATGGCTCTCAGAGCTGGACCAGCTCTCCAGATTCCAGATAGACAGGTGTATGAAGCCTGAGAACTTTGGTCAAGTCATGACGGCACAGCTGCATCACTTCGGGTGATGCAAGTGAACAAGGTTATGGCACGGCAAGCTACCTTAGGTTCACAAACGGTACGGAAAAGGTTCACATTGCATTCATCCTGGGAAATCAAGGGTGACTCCACTCAAGCAGATGACAATCCCCAGACTGGAACTTGCTGCAGCAACATTGGCAGTGCGAGTGGACAGGATGTTAAGGTTGGAGCTCCAGATTGAACTTGAGGAGTCAACTTTTGGACTGACAGCCAGTCTGTGCCAAAATACATCCGCAATGATACCAAGAGATTCCATACCTTTGTGGCTAGCTAGGGTTGCTATGATCCGTGACCTATCGAAAGCAAAACAGTGGAGGTATTTGAACTCCAAACACAACCCAGCCGATGATGCCTCAAGAGGATTACATGTTGAAATGTTCCTGAACTCAAAGAGATGGCGCAATGGACCAGAATTCCTGGAGAAACCAGAAACTCAATGGCCGAAAGTCCCCGAGGAGCTTAACTCCATCCCTCCGGATGATCCAGAGGTGAGGAAGACGTAATCGTAAACAGTACAAGTGTGGAAGAAAAGAGTCCAACCAGCAAACTGATTGAGTACTATTCAACATGGAACAGCTTGAAGAAAGCAGTTGCCTGGATGCTGAAACCGAAGAAACGTCTTCTACAGTTAAGCCAGAAAAGGAAAATTCTCTCTCAAACTGATCCAGATCAGAGTCTGACAAACTCACTGAAGGAACAAATTGACAAGTTCAAACTGACGTTTGGAAAGAAAGTCTGTCTGTGGATGACCTAGATGAAGCAGAAAAGGTCATCATCCGATTTGAACAACGACAGCACTTTAAACAAGAAATTGCACTAGTTGTGAAAGGAAAACAATGTGCCAAGAGAAGTGGCTCAATCTGTAAGCTTGATCCAATTGTTGACAATGGCATTCTGAGAGTAGGGAGGAAGTTAAGCAAAGCTGCAATGCTTCACGGAACTAAAGAATCCTATGATCCTTCCAAAAGACTCCCACATCTCTAGACTGATCTTACTCCATATCCATGAGCAGGTTGGCCACTCTGGGAGAGGTCACATGCTTTCTAGACTTCGCCAGCGATATTGATACCCTGTGCCAACTCTTTAGCAAGGAAGATCCTTAAGAGCTGTGTCTTTTGCAGGCGGATGCAAGCTAGAGCTGGAGAACAGAAGATGGCCGACCTTCCACAAGATCGGGTGTCACCTGATTTGCCGCCTTTCACCCATGTGGGCATAGATTACTTCGGCCCCATAGAGGTGAAGCGAGGCCGCGTTCATGTGAAGCGGTATGGTGTGATCTTTACTTGCCTTGTGAGTCGAGCTGTCCATCTAGAAGTTGCTAGTTATCTGGATACTGATTCCTGCATCAATGCCCTGTGCAGGTTTATCTGTCGAAGGGGCCCAGTAACAAGTATCAGAACAGACAATGGCACCAACTTTGTTGGAACACACAGAGAGCTAGAAGAAGTTATGAAAGAGCTGGATCACAGCAAGATTCAAAATGAATTACTGAAGGAAGGAGTGGCATGGTCATTCAACCCTCCCTCTGGAGCCCACCATGGGGGGTATGGGAGAGGTTGATCCGACTGGTGAAAAAGATCCTCTATTCAGTCCTTAAAGAGCAAGTACTGGATGATGAGGCTTTGCAGACCGCCTTGTGTGAAGTTGAGGCGATTATGAACGACAGACCAATCACTACTGTAACAAATGACCCTAATGATCTAGAACCCCTGACTCCTCAACCATCTGCTTCATCTGAAAGCTAAGCCAGTCCTGCCACCAGGACTATTCCAGAGAAGCGACCTATACACGAAGGAGATGGAAGCAAGTACAATATATCACTGACCTCTTCTGGAAGAGATGGATCAGGGAGTATCTTCCACTTATGCAGGAGCGGAACAAGTGGAACAAAACTTAAGAGAAACTTCAGTCCTGGTGACCTCGTGGTCATCGCCGATGACACCGCCCAAGGAACTCCTGGCTAATGGGGCGTGTGGTGGAGGCCTTGCCAGGGGCCAAAGGTCTTGTCCGGAGCGTCATGGTTAAGACTAAGACCAATATCTTACAGACCTATCAATAAACTCTGTCTGCTCCTTGAGGCGACTGAGTGAAACACACACACACACAGTGCTCCATCTTAGAATCACGTGCACCTCTGATTCGTTGATGTCGATACTCTTACATTCTTTGATGTCAAACATTTTTGGACGTCAAACTCTTTGACATTTTTGGAAGTTGAACACCTTTACACTTCAACTCAGACTGAGATCTATGGACTATTTTTCTATATGGCACCTTGTATATTTGTATATAGCTATCAACTGTAATAGTGCTCTGGTATAGAATGTTTTGTGTATTGGCTCTATGTCTGAATATTAAGTAATTGTTGTGCATTCAGGCAGTCAGCAATTGGGGCCGGTATGTTAGAGCCGATTTGGACATATTTGTGTAAAAGACTGAACATATGGAGCTCCATGTATATTTGTGTAAATATATTAAATATTAATGTAAATGATGAAATATTAGGTACGTACCATTATGATTTATATTTACCTGATTTGAGATATATTCATTTGTCGTTTGTGTAACTCAGTTTTTGTCCCCCCTCTTGCCTATTCATTGTATTGTGGTAAGTGTGTTAGGATAAAGGCAGGAAGTTGGGCCTTCGGGAGAGGGAGTCCTTGCTAGATGCGGATGGATATAGTTTTTTGACCATACATACATACATACAGACAGGTCATAATATGTATTTTCCATATCAAGTATTCTCTGCTTTAAGTTGATTGGAGAATAATTTATTTGTTAGATATAAGAAGA
>NW_027004369.1:0-5025 GCF_036934945.1 Oncorhynchus masou masou
GTGGTAGGAAAAACACAAAGACCTCAAGAAACTCACCAAAAAATAAACAAAAACAAAAAAACACAATACCACAAGAACTTCACCGGAATCGACAAGAGCACACAGAACACTAGGGCAGGGTGCTAACATACAAACACAGAGCACAGAACTGAGGGAAACAAAGGTTTAAATACAATCAGGGGAAACGGAGCACAGGTGCAAACAATAATGGGGATCAAGGGAAAAACACAGGGACAAAAAGCACAATGGGGACATCTACTGACAAAAACCCGGAACAACCCTGGCCAAATCCTGACAGAATCCCCCTAGGAACGGCTCCTGCGTTCCTACCAGCTCTCTCAGGGTGGAGGACCCTGAACTGACGAATGAGGTCAGGGTCCAGGATGTCTTTGGCAGGAACCCAGGAGGCGCTCCTCAGGACCGTAGCCTTCCCAGTCCACCAGATACTGCCAGGACCGCTGCACCCAGCGGGAATCCAGTATCCGGTGGGCCAGTATGCCAGCTGGCCTCCAATGACACGAGGCGGAGGGGAGGTCTGTCTGCCGGGACAAGGGAGAAAAAACAACAGGTTTTAACAATGACACATGAAATGTGGGATTAATCTTAAGGGATCTGGGTAAGTGTAGGCGATAAGAAACTGGGTTAACTCTCCTGGCAACCTTGAAGGGACCGATGTATTTTTGGGACAGCTTGCGAGACTCCACCCGTAGAGGTAAGTCTCTTGTGGAAAGCCAGACTCTCTGGCCGGGGCGCAGGTAGGCCCGGGACGGCGACGTCTGTTGGCTTGTTGTTGATACCTCTGTGAGGAACGCATCAGATTAAGGCAGGTCTTCCTCCACATAAGCCGACAGCGTCTGACAGAACCTCAAGGCTGAAGGCACTCTGACTTCTGCCTCCTGGTCCGGGAACAATGGAGGAGCATAGCCAAACTGACACTCGTGCGGGGACATACCAGTGGAGGAGGAGCGCAAGGTGTTGTGCGCGTATTCGGCCCAAACAATAAAGGATGACCATGTGGACGGGTTGTCACCGAGTCATACATCGGAGGGTGGTTTCCAGCTCTTGATTCATCCTCTCTGTTTGGCCGTTGGACTCCGGATGGTACCCTGAAGATAGACTGGCAGAAGCCCCATGAGTTGGCAGAAGGCCTTCCAAAACCTTGAGGCGAACTGGGGACCTCTGTCAGAAACCACATCTTGAGGAATGCCGAAGGCTCGGAACACATGATTAATTACCAACTCAGCCGTTTCCTTGGCAGAAGGTAACTTAGTCAGAGGGACGAACCTGGCGCCTTTGAAAACCTGTCGATTATGACTAGGATAGTAGTATTGCCATGGGATGGAGGAAGTCCAGTAATAAGTCAATGAGATATGGGACCAGGGTCTGTGGGGAACAGGTAAAGGGTGAAGAAGTCCTTGAGGCGGAGGTGAGAAGATTTGCCCTGGCAGCACGCGGGGGCAGGCATTGGCGAAAGTGGCAACGTCTTCTCTTATGGTAGGCCACCAGAACTTACGCTGGATGAACTCCAAGGTGCGACCTACGCCCGGATGACAGGTGAAGAGAGGGTGCCCCCACAGAAGGACCTGAGTCCTCACTGCAGCAGGGACAAACAACCCGATTGGCAGGGCCTCCAGGGTCCGGTTCGCTGGCTTGAGCCGTCTCACAGTATCCTCAACTTGCCACGATCGGAGCCACAATCTTAGCAGCAGGAAGGACAGGCATGTCCGTGTCATCTCGAATGGCAGGAGCGTAGACTCGGGACAGGGCATCCGGTTTGAGATTCTTCGACCGGACGATAGGTGAGGATAAACTGGAATCGATTGAAGAAAGGAGACCATCTAGCTTGTCCCTGAAAGTTCAATGCGCTTCGCCTGCTGGATATCTCCAGATTTTTGTGGTCCGTAAGCACTTGAAACGGGTGAGAAGCCCCTCGAGCCAGTGTCTCCATTCCTTCAATGCCATCTTAACCGCTAGGGGTTCACGATCCCCACATTGTAGTTCCTCTCAGTCCGGGTAAGCGGTGTGAAGCGCGCACGGATGAAGCTTCTTGTCTTCACCCCTCTGAGACAGGACAGCTCCGACACCAACCTCTGATGCGTCTACCTCCACCACAAATGGTTCATCCGTAGTCGGTAGTATCAGGATAGAACTGAGAGGACGTGCTGCTTGAGTCCTTGGAAGGCCGTCTCAGCTTCTCTTCCCCACAAACCTTGCATTGCCACCTTTGGTTAAAAGCTGAGAGAGGAGCTGCCACCAAACTGAAGTTCTTGATGAACTTGCGGTAAAGTTGTGAAGCCCAGGAACGCTGAACATCCTTAGCGGATTTGGGGGTGGGCCAATCATACGCCCTACCTTCCTAGGGTCCATTTGGACTCGACCGGGTTCCACTACAAATCCCAGGAATTGTACTCAGGATGAATGGAATTCACATTTTCCGGCTTAACGTACAGATGGCTGTCCAGGAGGCGTTTGAGTACTTGTCTGACATGCTTAGTGTGTTCTTGAAGGGAGCTCGAAAGATGAGGATGTCATCCAAGTAAACGAACACAAATATGTTAAGCATATCCCTAAGCACATCGTTTATGAGCGCTTGGAACACCGCTGGGCGTTGGTCAGGCCGAAGGGCATCACCAAGTATTCATAGTGACCAGTAGAGGCGTGTTGAAGCGGTCTTCCACTCGTCACCAGGTCTGATCCGCACAAGATGGTATGCGTTCCGCAGGTCAAGCTTAGTGAAAACAACTGCTTCCTGGAGCAGCTCGAAGGCTGTGGCCATAAGGGGTAGCGGGTAACGGTTACGGACGGTTATGTCATTGAGTCCCGGTAGTCGATGCAGGACGTAATCCACCATCTTTCTTGGCCACAAAGAAAAACCCTGCTCCCGCAGGGGGAGGTTGATGGACGCATGAGGCCTGCTTCCAGAGAGTCCTTGATGTAGGTATCCATAGCAGCTCGTTCGGGTGGAGATAGGGAAAAGATCCGACCCTGGGGGGCAAGTGCCCGGAAACAGGTCGATGGGGCAATCGTAAGATCTATGGGGTGGTAGCATGGTGGCCCTCTGTTTGCTAAACACCAGTTTGAGGTCATGGTAACACTCGGGAACTCGGGTCAGGTCGATGGATTCTAAAGACTCGGGAGTAGAACTCGGGGAATTCTGGAAAATACAAGTAGCTTGGCACGTAGGACCCCACTTTGCTTGATAGTGCCCACAGACCAGTCGATGTGAGGGTTATGGCTGTGAAGCCAGGGGTATCCAAGGGACGGGAACTCGGAACAGGAGATCAAATGAAAGTTCATCAATTCCTGGTGTTGTGAAACTGAAAGTCTCAAGGAGGTAGTGACATGAGTGACAAGTCCAGATCCCAAGGGCTTCCATCCAATGTAGTAACCCTCATGGGGTCACTTAGAGGTTCAGAGGGAATGCCATTCTCCTTCGCCCAGACACCATCCATGAAGTTACCTGCGGCTCCCAGAGTCTACCAAGGCTTGAAGGTGAAGCTTGTGGTTGTCCCAGGAGAGGGTGACTGGAATGAGCAGACGGGAGTTGGACGGATGGGAGGAGGTTATGTTTCCCGTTACAGTTTCCCCCCGGTCTGTACGGGACAGAGCGTTTCCCTGGAGCCCGGGACACGTGGAACGGAAATGGCGGTTTGCCGCAATATGGGCACAGCGTCGCTCCTCATCCGGCGGTCTCTCTCAGCCTGGGAGATGCGTCCAATCTGCATGGGTTCCGGTGGAGCCAGCGATGATAAAGGTGGGGACTCGGAGCTGGGACTGATAGGGGCTAGAGGTCTACGGTTGAGTTCTCTCTCTCCAGACGCTGGTCAATGCGTGAGGCCAACTTGATCAGGGACTCGAGATTGTCCGGTGGTTCCCGAGTGGCCAGTTCATCTTGGATAGTGTCGGAAAGGCCTTTCAGAAAGCACACCGTGCGCCTCGTTGTTCCAGCCACTCGCTGCTGCCACCGTGCGGAACTGGATGGCATAGTCCGTCACGCTGCGCCAACCTTGATGGAGAGTCAGGAGCTGTTTGGCTGAGTCAGAACCACTGCTTGGGCCTTGAAACACCTCGTTTGAATTCCTCAGCAAAGGCAGAGTAGCTGGCACAGCAGGAACTATGGGCATCCCACACAGCAGTAGCCCAGGCCAGGGCTTTTTCCGACAGCAGGAATTGATATATGCGATCTTGACCGATCGGTGGAAACGGTGAAGGTTGCAGCTCAAAGGAGAGAGAACATTGAGTGAGAAAGCCTTTACAAGCACTTGGATCACCTGAGAACCGTTGGGGAGGTGGAAGACGAGGTTCAGCCAGGGGGTTAACTGCCATGGGTACGTGAACCTGAGGTACTGGGACGGGAACCGTTGCCGGGGTAAGTCGATCAGATATCTGCTTTATGGAAGTCAGCATCTCCGACAGAAGATGAGAATGTCTAGCCATTAAGGCCTCTTGCTGAACCAGGGCGGCCGTGGCGTTGGACAGTCTCCTGGTGGTGGGACAGCGTGGCAAAAAGGTCCTGGGAACTGGCTGCCTCTGGGTTCATTTTGGCTCTGTGTTTCTGTCAGGACCCGGTTTCGAACCTGGGTCTCCGGAGTGAGAAACAGTCACTTAACCAACTGAGCCACGAATAGTCAGCAGAACCCAGAAGATGAGGCAGACACAGCAGTACTTAAGACGGTGTATTTAATAAAGAAAAATCCTAAAATACAAAAAATGGCAAATCCAAAAGGTGGTAGGAAAAACACAAAAAGACCTCAAAAGAAACTCACCAAAAAATAAACAAAAACAAAAAACACAATACCACAAGAACTTCACCCAGAATCGACAAGAGCACACAGAACACTAGGCAGGGTGCTAACATACAAACACAGAGCACAGAACTGAGGGAAACAAAGGGTTTAAATACAATCAGGGGAACGAGACACAGGTGCAAATAATAATGGGGATAAGGAAAAAACACAGGGACAAAAAGCACAATGGGGACATCTACTGACAAAAACCCGGAACAACCCTGGCCAAATCCTGACA
>NW_027004370.1:0-5025 GCF_036934945.1 Oncorhynchus masou masou
CTTCTCTGTCTCTCATTCTTCAGCTGTTCTACATCCCTAACTAGCTCATTCACTCCTTCCCACCTGTTCTCTCTTCCCCCTCTGATTAGGTCTCTATTTCTCTCTCTGTTTCTGCTACTTTCAGTGTCTGATTCTTGTTTGTGTTTTTGATGCAGAAGCAAGCTGTCGTCTCGTTTGCTTCCACCTTGTCCTGTCCTGTCGGAGTCTGCCTGGCAGGTGCATCCTGCACTATACTAACGTTCTTTTTGTTCATTGACGGCGTTGGAAGAGATTTATGCCATTCCTGTTTTTTCATTAAAGAACTCTGTTTTCTGTTAAAACCGCTTTTGGGTCTTCACTCAAGTTCATAACAGAAGAATCAGACCAAGAATGGACCCAGCGGCTCGGACCCTTTTCACTCCGCCGTCGAGATCAGGGAGCGATGCTAGGCAGACACGAGGAGGAATTGTCTGCTGCTCAACATGCCGTTGAGACCCTGGCCGTCCAAGTCTCCGACCTCACAAGACGGGTTCCAACTCCACCTCGATCCGCCCACTTCCAGGGTTTCCGAGTCTCCGGGCCCAGGATCAACAACCCGCCGTGTTACTCTGGGGAGCCCACTGAGTGCCGCTCATTCCTCACTCAGTGTGATGTGGTGTTCTCTCTCAGCCCAACACTTACTCCAGGAGCGCAGCCCGCATCGCCTACGTCATTTCTCTCCTTACCGGACGGGCGCGTGAGTGGAGCACGGCAGTCTGGGAGGCGAGGGCTGAGTGTATTAACCAGTATCAGGACTTTAAGGAGGAGATGATACGGGTTTTGACCGTTCTGTTTTTGGCGAGGAGGCTTCCAGGGCCCTGTCTTCCCTATGTCAGGGGAATAGATCCATAACGGATTATTCTATTGAGTTTCGCACTCTCGCTGCCTCTAGTGACTGGAGCGAGCCGGCTTTGCTCGCTCGTTTTCTGGAGGTCTCCACGTCGAGGTTAAGGATGAGATCCTCTCCGGGAGGTTCCTTCCAGTCTGGACTCCTTAATAGCTCTCGCTATTCGCATAGAAACGACGGTTTGATCTTCGTCGCCGAGGCTCGTGGAAAGGAGCTCACGTTCTCCGTTGCTCCCTCTCCACATCACTGCCACCTGCCGCATCACTGCCACCCTCCTCCGCCGGCTCGGATGCTGAGCCTATGCAGCTGGGGGTATTCGCATCTCGGCCAAGGAGAGGGAACGGAGAATCACCAATCGCCTCTGTCTCTACTGCGGCTCCGCTGGTCATTTTGTCACCTCATGTCCAGTAAAAGGCCAGAGCTCATC
Organism: Oncorhynchus masou masou; assembly: GCF_036934945.1. Classification (NCBI taxonomy): domain Eukaryota; kingdom Metazoa; phylum Chordata; class Actinopteri; order Salmoniformes; family Salmonidae; genus Oncorhynchus; species Oncorhynchus masou. Next base: position 1,293 of record NW_027004370.1, read on the forward strand.
AGTAAGAGGAGGGCTACTGGTGGCCCGCAACTACTCAGGCCTCTCCTTCTGGATCACGCACTACCTTTCCGGTCCATCTCCGCTGGCCCGGTTCATCTGCTTCCTGCAGTGCCTTGATAGACTCTGGGGCGGAGGGCTGTTTTATGGACGAGACCTGGGCTCGGGAACATGACATTCCTCTCAGACAGTTAGGGGAGCCCAGGGCCTTGTTCGCTTTAGATGGTAGTTCTCTCCCCAAGATTCAGCGTGAGACGCTGCCTTTAACCCTCACTGTCTCTGGTAATCATAGCGAAACCATTTCTTTTTTAATTTTTCGTTCACCTTTTACACCTGTTGTTTTGGGTCATCCCTGGCTAGTGCGCCATAACCCTTCTATTAATTGGTCTAGTAATACTATCCTATCCTGGAATGTTTCTTGTCATGTAACCTGTTTAATGTCTGCTATCCCTCCTGTTTCCTCTGTCTCTTCTTCACAGGAGGAGCCTGGCGATTTGACAGGGGTGCCGGAGGAGTATCACGATCTGCGCACGGTGTTCAGTCGTTCCAAGGCCACTTCTCTCCCTCCACACCGGTCGTATGACTGTAGTATTGATCTCCTTCCGGGAACTACTCCCCCGGGAGTAGATTATACTCTCTGTCGGCTCCCGAACGTAAGGCTCTCGAGGATTATTTGTCGGTTTCGCTCGGCGCGGTACCATAGTCTCCTCCTCCTCCCCCGCCGGCGCGGGGTTTTCTTTTTGTTCAGAAGAAGGACGGGTCCCTGCGCCCATGCGTGGATTATCGAGGGCTGAATGACATAACAGTTAGAATCGTTATCCGCTTCCTCTTATGTCTTCAGCCTTCGAGATCCTGCAGGGAGCCAGGTTTTTCACCAAGGTGGACCTTCGTGCGCCTACCATCTCGTGCGCATCAGGGAGGGGACGAGTGGAAACTGGCGTTTAACACTCCGTTAGGGCACTTTGAATACCGGGTTCTTCCTTTCGGCCTCGTTAACGCTCCAGCTGTCTTTCAGGCACTAGTTAACGACGTCCTGAAGAGACATGCTGAACATTTTTGTTTTCGTTTACATGGATGATATCCTGATTTTTCACCGTCTCTCTCGATTCATGTTCAGCACGTGCGCGCGTCCTCAGCGCCTTTTGGAGAACTGTCTTTATGTGAAGGCTGAGAAGTGCACTTTTCATGCCGCCTCTGTCCCTTTTCTCGGTTCCGTTATTTCCGCTGAGGGCATTAAGATGGATCCCGCTAAGGTCCAGGCTGTCATTGATTGGCCCGTTCCTAAGTCACGCGTCGAGCTGCAGCGCTTTCTGGGCTTCGCTAATTTCTACCGTCGTTTCATCCGTAATTTCGGTCAGGTGGCAGCTCCTCTCACAGCCCTTACTTCTGTTAAGACGTGCTTTAAGTGGTCCGTTTCCGCCCAGGGAGCTTTTGATCTTCTTAAGAATCGTTTTACATCCGCACCTATTCTTGTTACACCTGACATCTCTAGACAGTTTGTTGTTGAGGTTGACGCGTCAGAGGTGGGCGTGGGAGCCATTCTTTCTCAGCGCTCTCTCTGACGGCAAGGTCCATCCTTGCGCGTTTTCTCTCATCGCTTATCGCCGTCAGAACGTAACTATGATGTTGGTAATCGCGAACTGCTCGCCATCCGCTTAGCCCTAGGCGAATGGCGACAGTGGTTGGAGAGGCGACCGTTCCTTTTGTCGTTTGGACTGACCATAGGAACCTTGAGTACATCCGTTCAGCCAAGCGACTTAATGCGCGTCAGGCTCGTTGGGCTCTGTTTTTCGCTCGTTTCGAGTTTGTTATTTCTTATCGTCCGGGCTCAAAAAACACCAAACCTGATGCTTTATCTCGTCTCTTCAGTTCTTCTGAGGTCTCCACCGACCCCGATGGGATTCTCCCTGAGGGGCGTGTTGTCGGAGTTGACTGTCTGGGGAATTGAGAGGCAGGTAAAGCAAGCACTCGCTCACACTCCGTCGCCGCGAGCTTGTCCTAGGAACCTTCTGTTCGTTCCCGTTCCTACTCGTCCGGCCGTTCTTCAGTGGGCCCACTCTGCCAAGTTAGCCGGCCACCCCGGCGTTGGGGTACGCTCGCTTCCATTCGCCAGCGTTTCTGGTGGCCCACTCGGGAACGTGACGCGCGTCGATTTGTCGCCGCTTGTTCGGTCTGCGCGCAGACTAAATCTGGGAACTCTCCTCCTGCCGGCCGTCTCAGACCGCTTCCCATTCCCTCTCGACCGTGGTCTCACATCGCTTTAGATTTTATCACCGGACTGCCTTCATCAGCGGGAAGACAGTTATTCTTACGGTTGTCGATAGATTCTCTAAGGCGGCTCATTTCATTCCTCTCGATAAGCTCCCTTCTGCTAAGGAGACGGCTCAGATCATTATCGAGAATGTTTTCCGAATTCATGGCCTTCCGTCTGACGTCGTTTCCGACAGAGGCCCGCAGTTCACGTCTCAATTTTGGAGGAGTTTTGCCGTTTGATTGGGGCTTCCGTCAGTCTCTCGTCCGGCTTTCATCCCCAGTCTAACGGTCAAGCCGAAGCGGGCCAATCAGACTGTTGGTCGCATTTTACGCAGTCTTTCTTTTCGTAACCCTGCGTCTTGGTCAGAACAGCTCCCCTGGGCAGAGTCGCCCACAACTCGCTTCCCTCGTCTGCTACCCGGTCTATCCCCTTTTCAGTGTAGCCTCGGGTACCAGCCTCCGCTGTTCTCATCTCAGCTCGCCGAGTCCTCGTCCCCTCCGCTCAGGCTTTTGTCCAGCGTTGCGCGCACCTGGAAGGGGTCAGGTCGGCACTTTGCCGTAATAGGGCGCAGACTGTGAGGGCCGCTAATAGCGTAGGACCAAGAGTCCTAGATATTGTTGCGGTCAGAGAGTATGGCTCTCCACTCAGAACCTTCCCCTTAAGACAGCTTCTCGCAAGTTGGCCCCGCGGTTCATTGGTCCGTTCCGTATTTCCCAGGTCATTAATCCTGTCGCAGTGCGACTTCTTCTCCAGCTATCTTCGTCGCGTTCACCCGGTCTTCCATGTCTCCTGTGTTAAGCCCGTTCTTCGCGCCCCGCTCGTCCCTCCCCCCATCCTTGTCGAGGCGCACCCATCTACAGGGTTCGTAAGATTTTGGACATGCGCCCTCGGGGCCGTGGTCATCAGTACCTAGTGGATTGGGAGGGGTACGGTCCTGAGGAGAGGAGTTGGGTTCCCTCTCGGGACGTGCTGGACCGTTCGCTGATCGATGATTTCCTCCGTTGCCGCCAGGTTTCCTCCTCGAGTGCGCCAGGAGCGCTCGGTGAGTGGGGGGTACTGTCATGTCTTGTTATGTCTGTTCCTGTCCTTTCTCTTCATTCTCTCTCTCTGCTGGTCTTTTTAGGTTACCTTCTCTGTCTCTCATCCCTCAGCTGTTCTACATTTCCCCTAACTAGCTCATTCTCTCTTCCCCCACCTGTTCTCTCTTCCCCCTCTGATTAGGTCTCTATTTCTTTCTCTGTTCCTGCTACTTTCAGTGTCTGATTCTTGTTTGTGTTTTTTGATGCCAGAAGCAAGCTGTCGTCTCGTTTGCTTCCACCTTGTCCTGTCCTGTCGGAGTCTGCATGGCAGGTGCAACATTATACTACGTTCTTTTGTTCCATTGACTACGTTGGAAGAGGATTTATGCCATTCCTGTTTTTTATTAAAGAGAACTCTGTTTTCTGTTAAAACCGCGTTTGGGCTCTTCACTCAAGTTCATAA
>NW_027004371.1:0-5024 GCF_036934945.1 Oncorhynchus masou masou
TTACCTCTCTCCTCTCTCTTTCTCTCTTTACCTCTCCTCTCTCTCTCTCTTACCTCTCCCCCTCTCTTACCTCCTCCTCTCTCTCTCTTTACCTCTCCTCTCTCTCTCTCTCTCTCTACCTCTCCTCTCTCTTACCTCTCCTCTCTCTTTCTCTATTTACTCCTCTTCTCTTACCTCTCCTCTCTCTTTCTCCTTACCTCTCTCCTCTCTCTTTCTTGTTCCCTTCCTTTCTCTTCCTCTTCCTTTTCTCTCTCTCTTCCCTCTTCCTTTCGCTCTCTCTCTCTTACTCCCTCCTCTCTTGCCTCTCTTCTTTGTCTATTTACTGTCTTCTTCCTCTTCTTCCTCTTCCTTTGTCTTCCTTTTCCTTTCTCTCTTCTCTCTCTCTCTTTACCTCTCTCCTCTCTCTTTCTCTCTTTACCTCTCTCCTCTCTCTTTCTCTCTTTACCTCTCTCCTCTCTCATTCTCTCTTTACCTCTCTTCCTCTCTCTTTCTCTCTTTACCTCTCTCCTCTCTCTTTCTCTCTCTCCTCTCTCTTTCTCTCTTTACCTCTCTCGTTCTCTTACCTCTCTCTCTTCTGTCTCTCACCTCTCCTCTCTCTTTCTCTCTTTACCTCTCTCTCTTCACCTCTCTCCTCTCTCTCTCTTTACCTCTCTCTCTCTCTCTCTTACCTCTCTCCTCTCTCTTTGTCTATTTACCTCTCGTTCTCTTCCTTTCTCTTCCTTTTCCTTTCTCTCTTCTTCTCTCTCTCTCTCTTTACCTCTCCTCTCTCTTTCTCTCTTTACCTCTCTCCTCTATCTTTCTCTATTTACCTCTCTCTTTCTCTCATTCTCTTCCTTTCTCTCTTCCTCTTCCTTTCTCTCTCCTTCTCTCTCTCATCCTCTCTCTCTCTCTCGCTCCCTCTTTCTTTCCAAAAAGTTTTTTGTTGTTGTTGCATATTTCAAATATATGCATCTTTGGCAAATTTTTGGTATGGGTTATTTAGGAAAAATCACTTAGTATGACATAAAGCACAGTTGATGTTATTGTAATGATTTGTGTAAACGACTATTTCTCCTTTCTCATTGATGTTGCTGACTAATAAATTAAAGCTCTATATTTTATAAAAACAGAAATCATTTTTATATTCATATGGTGCATGGATAACTATACTGAACAAAAATATAATGCAACGTGCAACAATTTCAAAGATTTTACTGAGTTACAGTTCATTTCAGGAAATCAGTCAATTGAAATAAATTCATTAGGCCCTAATCTATGAATTTCACATGACTGGGAATACAGATATCCATCTGTTGCTCATAGATACATAAAAAAGCTTCACAATGGGCCTCAACATCTCGCCACGGCATCTCTGTGCATTCAAATTACCATCGATAAATCCAATTGTGTTCGTTGTCCGTAGTTTATGCCTGCACATAACCCCACCGCCACCATGGGGCGACTCTTCATAATGTTGACATGAGCAAACCACATGCCCACACGATGCCATGCACGTAGTCTGCGGTAGTGAAGCCAGTTGGACGTACTGCAAAATTCTCTAAAACGACGTTGGAGGCGGATTTTTGGTAGAGAAATTAACATTAAATTATCTGGCACAGCTCTGCTGGACATTCCTGCAGTCACCATGTCAATCGCACGCTCCCTCAAAATCATCTGTGGCACTGTGTTGTGTGACAAAACTGCACATTTTAGAGTGGCCTTTTATTGTTCCCAGCACAAGGTACACCTGTGTAAGGATCATACTGTTTAATCATCTTCTTGATATGCTACAGGTGCCAGGTGGATGGATTATCTTGGCAAAGGAGAAATGCTCACTAACAGGGATGTCAACAAATTTGTGCACAACATTTGAGAGAAATAAACGTTTTGTGCATACAGAATATTTCTGGGATCTTTTATTTCAGCTCATGAAACATGGGACCAACACTTTACATGTTGCATTCATATTTGTGTTCAGTGTATATACAGTACAGTAAGGTCACATAGACAGGTTTCGGGTCTCGTGCACTGGCCTCAACCCTTTATTGTATCAACTGATCGTAATTTGTTTAGTGGTTCTTACAATTTACGAAAGCTGAGTGCTGGAGTTGTCCTTTTTCCATCTCTCAGAGGACACACTGTGGATTAGGTTTTGTTACCATCTTCAGATTGAGGTCAATGAGATCTGTCAGGTGAAACTAAAGCCCTGTAAGTACCTTTGAGATCACACCCCTCAGTCTAGAGTTGGGTAGGCTACTTTCTAAATGTAATCCATTACAGTTACTAGTTACCTGTCAAATTGTAATCAGACATGTAACTTTTGGATTACCCAAACTCAGTAATGTAATCTGATTACATTGTCATTTTTATATCACTTTCCTTTTAAGAGGATTTAGAAGAAGACAAACATCTATTGCAGGATAAATCAATGTTAATGTTTACATAGCTGGCCATATATGGATGTTAAATTTAACTTTATGGGTTGGTTATGTAGGTTTCTTCAAACCCATCGCTTTCCACTACATATAATAATACGATTCAATTATATATTAAACATATATTATACTTTAAAAACCAAAGTCTATCAAAATTTCAGTCATTCTAATAAATGTTATACCCCTTGATCTTCAAGAATAGGACTTGGAAATATAGAAGTATAGATTAGCCAAATTGTTTTACCTGAAAACAACCCCAAAAGTAAGGACTTATTAGCCAGCCCTACTCTGTTGATTATGATTTTGTTGTCATGGAGGACTGATTGGGCTCATTGATTCGAGTTGGAAAATAAATGCTGCGCTCATAGAATGGCATGCTTTGAGCACTACTGAAAAGGGCTATTTATATGTGAAAAAGTAATGCCATATGCTGCATTTGCTACAGGCCTATTATTTAACTTTTTGTTGGTGACACTTTGATATCTTGATACTATGCCGCTGTTTAAAGGGCAAATCCACAGATGAAGCAATAACAAAACGGTCGCCCCACCTCTGTTTTGGTAAAAAGCTGAGGGATGGGCCTGGAGAAATGTAACCACTCTCAGATTAATAGACAGAGCTGTGGATGCAAGGACTGACCTTCATCATATCAAAATGATTGTTTTAACCAGGTTATGAGGCTATACAGTGTTTGTTTACATTTGCCACGTTTACAAATATTGGAGAAGAACAAGCTTATATTTATGGTTCTGATGGGGTAGCGATAAGTTATATTCTTCAAGAATCAATGGGTATATATATATATATATATATACAGTGGGGCAAAACAGTATTTAGTCAGCCACCAATTGTGCAAGTTCTCCCACTTAAAAAGATGAGAGAGGCCTGTAATTTTCATCATAGGTACACTTCAAATATGACAGACAAAATGATTTTAAAAAATACAGAAAATCACATTGTGGGATTTTTAGGGAATTTATTTGCAAATTATGGTGGAAAATAAGATTTTGGTCACCTACAAACATGCAAGATTTCTGGCTCTCACAGGCCTGTAACTTCTTATTTAAGAGGCTCCTCTGTCCTCCACTCGTTACCTGTATTAATGGCACCTGTTTGAACTTGTTATCAGTATAAAAGACACCTGTCCACAACCTCAAACAGTCACACTCCAAACTCCACTTTGGCCAAGACCAAAGTGCTGTCAAAGGACACCAGAAACAAAATTGTAGACCTGCCCCAGGCTGGGAAGACTGAATCTGCAATAGGTAAGCAGCTTGGTTTGAAGAAATCAACTGTGGGAGCAATTATTAGGAAATGGAAGACATTCAAGACCACTGATAATCTCCCTCGATCTGGGGCTCCACGCAAGATCTCTCACCCCGTGGGGTAAAACTGATCACAAGAACCACACGGAGGAACTAGTGAATGACTTGCAGAGAGCTGGGACCAAAGTAACAAAGCCTACCATCAGTAACACACTACGCCACCAGGGACTCAAATCCTGCAGTGCCAGACGTGTCCCCCTGCTTAAGCCAGTACATGTCCAGGCCCGTCTGAAGTTTGCTAGAGAGAATTTGGATGATCCAGACGAAGATTGGGAGAATGTCAGATGAAACCAAAATATAACTTTTTGGTAAAAACTCAACTCGTCGTGTTTGGAGGACAAAGAATGTTGAGTTGCATCCAAAGAACACCATACCTACTATGAAGCATGGGGGTGGAAACATCATGCTTTGGGACTGTTTTTCTGCAAAGGGACCAGGACGACTGATCTGTGTAAAGGAAAGAATGAATGGGGCCATGTATCGCAAGATTTTGAGTGAAAACCTCCTTCCATCAGCAAGGGCATTGAAGATGAAACGTGGCTGGGTCTTTCAGCATGACAATGATCCCAAACACACCGCCCGGGCAACGAAGGAGTGGCTTCGTAAGAAGCATTTCAAGGTCCTGGAGTGGCCGAGCCAGTCTCCAGATCTCAACCCCATAGAAAATCTGTGTTGCCCAGCAACAGCCCCAAAACATCACTGCTCTAGAGGAGACCTGCATGGAGGAATGGGCCAAAATACCAGCAACAAGTGTGTGAAAACCTTGTGAAGACTTACAGAAAACATTTGACCTCTGTCATTGCCAACAAAGGGTATATAACAAAGTATTGAGATAAACTTTTGTTATTTTTATTTATTTATTTAACTAGGCAAGTCAGTTAAGAACAAATTCTTATTTTCAATGACGGCCTAGGAACAGTGGGTTAAGTGCCTGTTCAGGGGCAGAATGACAGATTTGTACCTTGTCAGCTCTGGGATTTGAACTTGCAACCTTCCAGTCACTAGTGCAGAGCTCTAACCACTAGGCTACCCTGCCGCCCCAGGCCTGTCTCCTGGTAGCGCCTCCCTGCTCCGGACACTACGCTATTGACCAAATACTTATTTTTCCACCATAATTTGCAAATAAATTCATTAAAAATCCTACAATGTGATTTTCTGGATTTTTTGTCTCATTTTGTCTGTCATAGTTGAAGTGTACCTATGAGGAAAATTACAGGCCTCTCATCTTTTTAAGTAGGAGAACTTGCACTATTGGTGGCTGACTAAATACTTTTTTGCCCCACTG
>NW_027004372.1:0-5024 GCF_036934945.1 Oncorhynchus masou masou
GGGTTATTTCCTATACTGTAGAGCTCTACTATTGACAGGGGTTATTTCCTATACTGTAGAGCACTACTATTGACAGGGGTTATTTCCTATACTGTAGAGCACTACTATTGCCAGTGGTTATTTCCTATACTGTATAGCCCACTGCTATTGACAGGGGTTATTTCCTATACTGTAGAGCACTACTATCGACAGGGGTTATTTCCTATACTGTAGAGCACTACTATTGACAGGGGTTATTTCCTATACTGTAGAGCTCTACTATTGACAGGGGTTATTTCCTATACTGTAGAGCACTACTATTGACAGGGGTTATTTCCTATACTGTAGAGCACTACTATTGACAGGGGTTATTTCCTATACTGTAGAGCACTACTATTGACAGGGGTTATTTCCTATACTGTAGAGCACTACTATTGACAGGGGTTATTTCCTATACTGTAGAGCACTACTATTGACAGGGGTTATTTCCTATACTGTAGAGCACTACTATTGACAGGGGTTATTTCCTATACTGTAGAGCACTACTATTGTCAGGGTTATTTCCCTATACTGTAGGCACTACTATTATTGACAGGGTTGTTCCTATGCTGTAGAGCACTACTATTGACAGGGTTATTTCCTATACTGTAGAGCACTACTATTGACAGGGGTTATTTCCTATACTGTAGAGCACTACTATTGACAGGGTTATTTCCTATACTGTAGAGCACTACTATTGACAGGGGTTATTTCCTATGCTGTGAGCACTACTATTGACAGGGTTATTTCCTATACTGTAGAGCACTACTATTGACAGGGTTATTTCCTGTACTGTAGAGCACTACTATTGACAGGGTTATTTCCTATACTGTAGAGCACTACTATTGACAGGGGTTATTTCCTATCTGTAGAGCACTACTATTGACAGGGGTTATTTCCTATACTGTGAGGCACCACTGTGCCAGGGGTTATTTCCTATACTGTAGAGCACTACTATTGTCAGGGTTATTTTATTTACTATTGACAGGGTTATACTGTAGAGCACTACTATTGACAGGGGTTATTTCCTATACTGTAGAGCACTATTGTTGGGGTTATTTCTATACTTGACATTGGGGTTATTTCCTTATACTGTAGAGCACTACTATTGTCAGGGGTTATTTCCTATACTGTAGAGCACTACTATTGACAGGGGTTATTTCCTATACTGTAGAGCACTACTATTGTCAGGGGTTATTTCCTATACTGTAGAGCACTACTATTGGATAGGGTTATTTCCTGTACTGTAGAGCACTACTATTGACAGGGGTTATTTCTATAATTGTAGAGCACTACTATTGACAGGGGTTATTTCCTATACTGTAGAGCACTACTATTGACAGGGTTATTTCCTATACTGTAGAGCACTACTATTGACAGGGGTTATTTCCTATACTGTAGAGCACTACTATTGTCAGGGGTTATTTCCTATACTGTAGAGCACTACTATTGTCAGGGGTTATTTCCTATACTGTAGAGCACTACTATTGACAGGGTTATTTCCTATACTGTAGAGCACTACTATTGTCAGGGGTTATTTCCTGTACTGCCAGAGGCACTACTATTGACAGGGTTATTTCCTATACTGTAGAGCACTACTATTGTCAGGGGGTTATTTCCTATACTGTAGAGCACTACTATTGACAGGGGTTATTTCCTATACTGTAGAGCACTACTATTGACAGGGGTTATTTCCTATACTGTAGAGCACTACTATTGACAGGGGTTATTTCCTATACTGTAGAGCACTACTATTGACAGGGGTAGAGCACTACTATTGACAGGGGTTATTTCCTATACTGTAGAGCACTACTATTGACAGGGTTATTTCCTATACTGTAGGGGTTATTTCCTATACTGTAGAGCACTACTATTGACAGGGGTTATTTCCTATACTGTAGAGCACTACTATTGACAGGGGTTATTTCCTGTACTGTGCACTACTATTGTCAGGGGTTATTTCTATACTGTAGAGCACTACTATTGACAGGGGTTATTTCCTATACTGTAGAGCACTACTATTGACAGGGGTTATTTCCTATACTGTAGAGCACTATTACAGGGGTTATTTGACAGAGAGTTATTTCCTATACTGTAGAGCACTACTATTGACAGGGGTTATTTCCTATACTGTAGAGCACTACTATTGACAGGGGTTATTTCCTATACTGTAGAGCACTACTATTGTCAGGGGTTATTTCCTATACTGTAGAGCACTACTATTGACAGGGTTATTTCCTATACTGTAGAGCACTACTATTGACAGGGGTTATTTCCTATACTGTAGAGCACTACTATTGACAGGGTTATTTCCTGTACTGTAGAGCACTACTATTGACAGGGTTATTTCCTATACTGTAGAGCACTACTATTGACAGGGGTTATTTCCTATACTGTAGAGCACTACTATTGACAGGGGTTATTTCCCTATACTGTAGAGCACTACTATTGACAGGGGTTATTTCCTATACTGTAGAGCACTACTATTGACAGGGTTATTTCCTATACTGTAGAGCACTACTATTGACAGGGGTTATTTCCTATACTGTAGAGCACTACTATTGACAGGGGTTATTTCCTATACTGTAGAGCACTACTATTGTCAGGGGTTATTTCCTATACTGTAGAGCACTACTATTGCCAGGGGTTATTTCCTATACTGTAGAGCACTACTATTGACAGGGGTTATTTCCTATACTGTAGAGCACTACTATTGACAGGGTTATTTCCTGTACTGTAGAGCACTACTATTGACAGGGGTTATTTCCTATACTGTAGAGCACTACTATTGACAGGGGTTATTTCCTATACTGTAGAGCACTACTATTGACAGGGTTATTTCCTGTACTGTAGAGCACTACTATTGACAGGGGTTATTTCCTATACTGTAGAGCACTACTATTGACAGGGGTTATTTCCTATACTGTAGAGCACTACTATTGACAGGGGTTATTTCCTATACTGTAGAGCACTACTATTGACAGGGGTTATTTCCTATACTGTAGAGCACTACTATTGACAGGGGTTATTTCCTATACTGTAGAGCACTACTATTGACAGGGGTTATTTCCTATACTGTAGAGCACTACTATTGTCAGGGGTTATTTCCTATACTGTAGAGCACTACTATTGACAGGGGTTATTTCCTATACTGTAGAGCACTACTATTGACAGGGGTTATTTCCTATACTGTAGAGCACTACTATTGACAGGGGTTATTTCCTATACTGTAGAGCACTACTATATTGGACTAGGGTTATTTCCTATACTGTAGAGCACTACTATTGACAGGGGTTATTTCCTATACTGTAGAGCACTACTATTGACAGGGTTATTTCCTATACTGTAGAGCACTACTATTGTCAGGGGTTATTTCCTATACTGTAGAGCACTACTATTGACAGGGGTTATTTCCTATACTGTAGAGCACTACTATTGACAGGGTTATTTCCTATACTGTAGAGCACTACTATTGTCAGGGGTTATTTCCTATACTGTAGAGCACTACTATTGACAGGGGTTATTTCCTATACTGTAGAGCACTACTATTGACAGGGGTTATTTCCTATGCTACTTAGAGCACTACTATTGTCAGGGGTTATTTCCTATACTGTAGAGCACTACTATTGACAGGGGTTATTTCCTATACTGTAGAGCACTACTATTGACAGGGGTTATTTCCTATACTGTAGAGCACTACTACTGACAGGGGTTTCTCACAGCTCTACAATGTCAAAAGATGAAACAAGAGAAGAGTCCCCTCAGCCAGCTGGTTCTGAGGCTCAGTTGACCAACCCAAACCAACCCCATAGAGCCTCAGGACAGCACTCAGACAGCTGGTTCTGAGGCTCAGTTCACCAACCCAAACCAACCCCATAGAGCCTCAGGACAGCACTCGGACAGCTGGTTCTGAGGCTCAGTTCACCAACCCAAACCAACCCCATAGAGCCTCAGGACAGCACTCAGAAAATCTGGCCCAACCAAATCATGCCAAAACAAAAAAGAAGAATATATCACCTATTGGAAAGACACTACAAAAAATCTAAGTAAACTTCAATGCTATTTGGCTCTAAACCGGTCTCTATAGCCAGACTGTCCTCTCTGGGCAGCCAGGTTTGTCTGTGACGACCGGTCTCTATAGCCAGACTGTGCTCACTGAGTCTGTACCTAGTCAATGTTTTCCTCAGTTTCCTATTAGTCACAGTGGTCAGATAATCTGCCACCATGTACTGATACTGTTTAGAGCCAGATAGCATTGAGGAAGTTACTTAAGATTCTTTGTGGTGTCTTTCCCACAGGTGGTATATTTAACATTTTTGTTTTGTGATGAGGACAGTTGGGCCAGATGTTCTGAGTGCTGTCCTGAGAGCCATGGGGTTGGTTTGGGTTGGTGAACTGAGCCTCAGAACCAGCTGGCTGAGTGCTGTCCCGAGGCTCTATAGAGTTAGTTTGGGTTGGTGAACTGAGCCTCAGAACCAGTCCCCATAGAGCAGGTCGTCCCACGAGTGGCCTGGCCCAATAAATCAGTCTGGCTATAAGACCGGTCGTCACAGACCTGATGGCTGCCCTTTGATCTGGCACTATAGAGACCGGTCGAAATACAAACCCAGAGAGGACAGTCTGGCTATAGCGACCCGGTTAGGTCACGAGACAAACCCAGAGAGGACAGTCTGGCTATAGAGACCGGTCGTCACAGACAAACCTGGCTGCTCAGAGAGGACAGGCTGTGCTCACTCTGCTCCAGGGAAGGTAGAGGCAGAGCTGCATTTCCTATTACACTGTGAGAAATACTCAGACCGAAGAATAAATCTTCCCCAAATTATAATTCAATACAAAGACTTTGAAACTATAAAAGATGAAGAAAGAATCTAATATTTATTGGGTGAAAAGCCAAAATGTGCAGTTTTGGCAGCCAAATATGTGTCCTCCTGCCACAACCTGAGGGACAGCCAGTGAAAAGTAATGTCGATAATTTTTTTCTTGTTTTGTTTTGTCTTTCATACCAT
>NW_027004373.1:0-5024 GCF_036934945.1 Oncorhynchus masou masou
AACCTTGCTTTAACCTCTTACATCTATGGGGGCGCTATTTCATTTTTGGATGAAAAACGTTCCCGTTTTAAACAAGATATTTTGTCACAAAAAGATGCTCGACTATGCATATAATTGATAGCTTTCGAAAGAAAACACTCTGACGTGTCCAGAAATACCAAGATATTCTCTGTGCGTGCCCTAGAACGTGAGCTTCAGGCAAAACCAAGATGAGATGGCATCCAGGAAATGAGCAGGATTTTTGAGGCTCTGTTTTCCATTGTCTCCTTATATGGCTGTGAATGCGAGAGGAATGAGTCAACCCTTTCTGTCATTTCCCCAAGGTGTCTGCAGCATTGTGACGTATTTGTAGGCAGATCATTGGAAGATTGACCATAAGAGACCACATTTACCAGGTGTCCGCCCGGTGTCCTGCGCCGAAATTGGTGCGCAAAAGTCACCTGCCAGTATTTTTCCATGCGATACAGAGAGGAAAGCAAGCTTCCACGAACTGCATATCAATGAAGAGAGATATGTGAAAAAACTTACCTTGGATTAGGATTCAAACAACGTTTGCCATGTTTAAGATGATCATTCTGCCGATTAATCGGAAAAGAAAGTTTACGTTGTAGGGGACTGAATTTTCAGTTCGTTTGGTGGCCAGGCGCCCAATGCGAAAGCGGAGCGATTTCTCCTACACCAGGCGGCTTTCAGGAAAAACTGCGCATTTGGTATGTAACTGAGAGTCTCCTCATTGAAAACATCAGAAGCTCTTCAAGGTAAATGATTTTATTTATTTGGTTATCTGGTTTTGTGAAAATGTTGCGTGCTAAATGCTACTCAAAATGCTATGCTAGCTTTGCATACTCTTACACAAATTAGTCATTTCTATGGTTAAAAAGCATATTTTGAAAATCTGAGATGACAGTGTTGTTAAGAAAAGGCTAAGCTTGAGAGCAGACGCATTATTTTCATTTTGTTGCGATTTTCAGAAATCGTTAACGTTGCGTTATGCTAATGAGCCTGAGGCTTTAGTCACAAACCCGGATCGGGATAGGGGGAGTTTCAAGAAGTTTTAAGAAAGTTGCTATTTTCACTGTAGTGTCCAAACGTCTTTCAAGCTGTCAGGCATTCCTTGGCAGCAAGACCCTCTCCGTGGATGCTGCAGCGTATCCAAGTGGCATCGGGAGCAGCTTGCACGCGCCTGCCACTCCACTATGTCTCCTGTCATGGCTTTGCGCTATCAGTACAGATTCCAACACATCTTGACCACCAGTCCATTTGATGTCACAAAGCTGTCCAGTACTTTAAAAATATCCTCTCATGTTGTCTGGTTTCCCATGACCCCCCATAGAGCGTAACGGACATATACATGAGGAGCTGTGCCAGGCCCACCCGTCTGTTGACTCATCCGCTGTAATGCATACAAATCACTGGCAGCTGTGGCAATGTTGTTTCAAAACATCTCCTGCCATGTCACTGATGCGTCGTGAAACAGCGTTGTTTGATAGGCATTGTATGTATAGTTTTTGGGCCTTTTCCCCCATTATTGTCCCAGCCATATCCACAGCAGCAGCAGGAAGAATTAAGTCCTCCACAATAGCATGGGGTTTGCCTGTCCTAGCCACTCGGTAGCTCATGGTGACACTTCTAGACCTTTCTTATTAATTGCATCTGATGGTTTTATACGAGTTAATATTCAAAGTCGTCTTTATTCTCGCTCAAAAAACTCCTGTGGCTCATTTTTCAAATTGTCATGTTTTGTTTCTACAATGTCTGCGCAAAGTGAAGGTTTCACGGAAAACGGTTAATGTGATTGTGTCCAGCCCTGGTCTAAGTATTTTGTGTTTTTTCTTCATGTATTAGGTCAGGCCAGGGTGTGGCATGGGTTTGTGTTGTGGTGTGTTTTGTCTTGGGGTTTGGTGTGTATGTATTTTGGATTTAGCTAGTTGGGTTATCTCATGGCAAGTCTATGGCTGTCTGGAGTGGTTTCTCCAATCAGAGGCAGGTGCTTATGTTGTCTCTGATTGGGAACCATATTTAGGCAGCCATATTCTTTGAAGTTTAATCGTGAGTGATTGTCCTTAGTGTCTTGATGTTCCTTGTCTGTGTTAGTTGACACCAGTTTAGGCTGTTTCGGTTTTCATTTTGTTTATTTGTTTTGTAGTGTTTTGTATTGATTACGTGTTACGTTTGTTTTATTAAACATGGATCACAATGACTGCAGTTTGGTCCGACTCTCCTTCCTTATGAAAACATGACAGAATCACCCACCATAAACGGACCAAGCAGTGTGTCAACAGGCAGAAGCAGCCCAAAGAGGAGCTGAGTATTAAGGATTTCTGGACATGGGAGGAAATCCTTGATTTGGAGAGGACCCTGGGCTAAACCAGGGAGTGTGGCCGCCCAAAGGTGCAGCAGGAGAAGAGGAAACAGGAGCAGCCCAAAGAGGAGCTGCGTGTTATGGGATTTCTGGACATGGGAGGAAGAACTGGACGGGAAAAGGACCCTGGGCTCAGCCTGGTGAATATACGCCGCCCCAGAGGAGGAACTAGAGGCGGCTAAAGCGGAGGCGCTGGTATGAGGAGGCAGCACGGCGACGTGGATGGAAGCCCGGGAATCAAAAACTTCTTGGGGGGCCTATCAGGGAGTATGGCTACGCCCAGGTAGGAGACCTCGCAAACTCCCTGTGCTTACCGGGGAGCTAGAGAGACCGGGCAGGCACCGTGTTATGCAGTGGTGCGCGGTGTCCCCAGTGTGGGTGCATAGCCCGGTGCGGTATATTTCAGCTCAGCGTATCGGCCGGGCTAGATTGAGCGATCGAGCCAAATGCCATGAAGCCGGCTCTACGCATCTGGTCCCCAGTGCGTCTCCTTGGGCCGGCTTACATGGCACCAGCCTTGCGCTCGGTGTCTCCGGATTCCGCCTCGCAGCCCAGTGCGGGCTATTCCACCTGTGCTGGCAGCGCAACCGAGTATTCAACAGGTAAGGTTGGGCAGGCTCGGTGCTCAAAGCTCAGTGCGCCTGCGGTCCGGTCTATCCAGTACCACCTCCACACCCAGCCCTCCGGTAGCAGCTCCCCGCGCCAGGCTTCGTGTCGTGTCCTCGACCCAATACCACCAGTGCCAGCACCACGCATCAGGCCTACAGTGCGCCTCGCCTCCTCCTGCCCTGTCGGGCTTTTTCTCCTCTCAGCGCTGCCGGAGCCTCCTGCCTGTTTGGAGCAGCCAGAGCTGCCAGTCTGCATGGAGCAGCCAGAGTTGCCAGTCTGCATGGAGCAGCTAGAGCTGCCAGTCTGCATGGAGCTGCCAGTCTGCATGGAGCTGCCAGTCTGCACGGAGCTGCCAGTCTGCACGGAGCTGCCAGTCTGCACGGAGCTGCCAGTCTGCAAGGACAGCGCCCAGTGCGTCGCCAGTCTGCCCAGCGCCGCCAGTCTGCCCAGCGTCGCCAGTCTGCCCAGCGTCGCCAGTCTGCCCAGCGTCACCAGTCTGTCCAGATCTGCCAGTCAGCCAGACTCTTCCAGATCTGCCAGACTCTTCCAGATCTGCCAGTCAGCCAGACTCTTCCAGATCTGCCAGACTCTTCAGATCTGCCAGTCAGCCAGACTCTTCCCAGATCTGCCAGTCAGCCAGACTCTTCAGATCTGCCAGTCAGCCAGACCTGGTCCAGTCAGCCAGACTCGTCCAGTCAGCCAGACTCTTGCAGGATCTGCCAGTCAGCCAGACTCTTCCAGATCTGCCAGTCAGCCAGACTCTTCCAGATCACCAGTCAGCCAGACTCTTCCAGATCTGCCAGTCAGCCAGACTCTTCAGATCTGCCAGTCAGCCAACTCGTCCAGTCAGCCAGACTCGTCAGTCAGCCAGACTCTTCCAGATCTGCCAGTCAGCCAGACTCTTCCAGATCTGCCAGTCAGCCAGACTCTTCCAGATCTGCCAGTCAATCAGACTCTTCCAGATCTGCCAGTCAGCCCAGACTCTTCCAGATCTGCCAGTCAGCCAGACTCTTCCAGATCTGCCAGTCAGCCAAGTCTTCCAGATCTGCCAGTCAGCCAGACTCTTCCAGATCTGCCAGTCAGCCAGACTCTTCAGATCTGCCAGTCAACCAGACCCTTCCAGATCTGCCAGTCAGCCAGACTCTTCCAGATCTGCTAGTCAGCCAGACTCTTCCAGATCTGCCAGTCAACCAGAGCTTCCTCTCACTCCCGAGCTTCCTCTCACTCCCGAGCTTCCTCTCACTCCCGAGCTTCCTCTCACTCCCGAGCTTCCTCTCACTCCCGAGCTTCCTCTCACTCCCGAGCTTTCTCTCACTCCCGAGCTTTCTCTCACTCCCGATCTGCTCCTCAGTCCAGTGGGGTTCTGGTGGCAGGGACTACTGGAGGCCATGGTCGGCGGCGGGGTGGTCTCAGGGACGCAAGGAGGGGGGACTAAGACATTGACTGAGTGGGTTCCACATCCTGGCGGCGGAGCCGCCACCATGGACAGGCGCCCACCTGGACCCTCCCTATTGTTTTGAGGTGCGTTCGGGAGTCCGCACCTTAGGGGGGTTCTGTCACGCCCTGGTCTAAGTATTTTGTGTTTTTCTTCATGTATTGGGTCAGGCCAGGGTGTGGCATGGAGTTTTTGTATTGTGGTGTGTTTTGTCTTGGGGCTTTGGTGTGTATGTATTTGGGATTGTAGCTAGTGGGGTTATCTAGCAAAGTCTATGGCTGTCTGGAGTGGTTCTCAATCAGAGGCAGGTGCTTATCGTTGTCTCTGATTGGGAACCATATTTAGGCAGCCATATTCTTTGAGTTTGTCGTGGGTGATTGTCCTTAGTGGCTTGATGTTCCTTGTGCTGTGTTAGTTGACACCAGTTCAGGCTGTTTCGGTTTTCATTTTGTTTATTTGTTTTGTAGTGTTTTGTATTGATTCGTGTTACGTTTGTTTTATTAAACATGGATCACAATAGACACGCTGCAGTTTGGTCCGACTCTCCTTCACCTTATGAAAACCGTGACAGATTGGATGTTAATTATTTGACTAGGCTACCTGTATTTGACATTGTGT
>NW_027004374.1:0-5024 GCF_036934945.1 Oncorhynchus masou masou
TGTTATGAACTTGAGTGAAGACCCAAACGCGGTTTTAACAGAAAACAGAGTTCTTTAATAAAAAACAGGAATGGCATAAATCCTCTTCCAACGTAGTCAATGGAACAAAAGAACGTAGTATAATGCAGGTTGCACCTGCCATGCATGCAGACTCCGACAGGACAGGGACAAGGTGGAAGCAAACGAGACGACAGCTTGCTTCTGGCATCAAAAAACACAAACAAGAATCAGACACTGAAAGTAGCAGGAACAGAGAAAGAAATAGAGACCTAATCAGAGGGGAAGAGAGAACAGGTGGGGAAGAGTGAATGAGCTAGTTAGAGGAGATGTAGAACAGCTGAAGAATGAGAGACAGAGAAGGTAACTAAAAAGACCAGCAGAGAGAGAGAATGAAGAGAAAGGACAGGAACAGACATAACAAGACATGACAGTACCCCCCCCCCCCACTCACCGAGCGCCTCCTGGCGCACTCGAGGAGGAAACCTGGCGGCAACGGAGGAAATCATCGATCAGCGAACGGTCCAGCACGTCCCGGAGAGGGAACCCAACTCCTCTCCTCAGGACCGTACCCCTCCCAATCCACTAGGTACTGATGACCACGGCCCCGAGGGCGCATGTCCAAAATCTTACGAACCCTGTAGATGGGTGCGCCTCGACAGGATGGGGGGGGGGGGAGGGACGAAGCGGGGGCGCGAAGAACGGGCTTAACACAGGAGACATGGAAGACCGGGTGAACGCGACGAAGATAGCGCGGGAGAAGAAGTCGCACTGCGACAGGATTAATGACCTGGGAAATACGGAACGGACCAATGAACCGCGGGGCCAACTTGCGAGAAAGCTGTCTTAAGAAGGTTCTGAGTGGAGAGCCATACTCTCTGACCGCAACAATATCTAGGACTCTTGGTCCTACGCTTATTAGCGGCCCTCACAGTCTGCGCCTATTACGGCAAAGTGCCGACCTGACCCCCTTCCAGGTGCGCTCGCAACGCTGGACAAAAGCCTGAGCGGAGGGGACGCAGGACTCGGCGAGCTGAGATGAGAACAGCGGAGGCTGGTACCCGAGGCTACACTGAAAAGGGATAGACCGGTAGCAGACGAGGGAAGCGAGTTGTGGGCGTACTCTGCCCAGGGGA
Organism: Oncorhynchus masou masou; assembly: GCF_036934945.1. Classification (NCBI taxonomy): domain Eukaryota; kingdom Metazoa; phylum Chordata; class Actinopteri; order Salmoniformes; family Salmonidae; genus Oncorhynchus; species Oncorhynchus masou. Next base: position 1,134 of record NW_027004374.1, read on the forward strand.
GCTGTTCTGACCAAGACGCAGGGTTACGAAAAGAAAGACTGCGTAAAATGCGACCAACAGTCTGATTGGCCCGTTCGGCTTGACCGTTAGACTGGGGATGAAAGCCGGACGAGAGACTGACGGAAGCCCCAATCAAACGGCAAAACTCCCTCCAAATTGAGACGTGAACTGCGGGCCTCTGTCGGAAACGACGTCAGACGGAAGGCCATGAATTCGGGAAAACATTCTCGATAATGATCTGAGCCGTCTCCTTAGCAGAAGGGAGCTTATCGAGAGGAATGAAATGAGCCGCCTTAGAGAATCTATCGACAACCGTAAGAATAACTGTCTTCCCGCTGATGAAGGCAGTCCGGTGATAAAATCTAAAGCGATGTGAGACCACGGTCGAGAGGGAATGGGAGACGGCCGGCAGGAGGAGAGTTCCCAGATTTAGTCTGCGCGCAGACCGAACAAGCGGCGACAAATCGACGCGCGTCACGTTCCGGAGTGGGCCACCAGAAACGCTGGCGAATGGAAGCGAGCGTACCCCGAAGGCCGGGGTGGCGGCTAACTTGGCAGAGTGGGCCCACTGAAGAACGACCGGACGAGTAGGAACGGGAACGAACAGAAGGTTCCTAGGGCAAGCTCGCGGCGACGGAGTGTGAGCGAAAGTGCTTGCTTTACCTGCCTCTCAATTCCCCAGACAGTCAACCCGACAACACGCCCCTCAGGGAGAATCCCATCGGGGTCGGTGGAGACCTCAGAAGAACTGAAGAGACGAGATAAAGCATCAGGTTTGGTGTTTTTGAGCCCGGACGATAAGAAATAACAAACTCGAAACGAGCGAAAAACAGAGCCCAACGAGCCTGACGCGCATTAAGTCGTTTGGCTGAACGGATGTACTCAAGGTTCCTATGGTCAGTCCAAACGACAAAAGGAACGGTCGCCCCCTCCAACCACTGTCGCCATTCGCCTAGGGCTAAGCGGATGGCGAGCAGTTCGCGATTACCAACATCATAGTTACGTTCTGACGGCGATAAGCGATGAGAAAAAACGCGCAAGGATGGACCTTGCCGTCAGAGAGAGAGTGCTGAGAAAGAATGGCTCCCACGCCCACCTCTGACGCGTCAACCTCAACAACAAACTGTCTAGAGATGTCAGGTGTAACAAGAATAGGTGCGGATGTAAAACGATTCTTAAGAAGATCAAAAGCTCCCTGGGCGGAAACGGACCACTTAAAGCACGTCTTAACAGAAGTAAGGGCTGTGAGAGGAGCTGCCACCTGACCGAAATTACGGATGAAACGACGGTAGAAATTAGCGAAGCCCAGAAAGCGCTGCAGCTCGACGCGTGACTTAGGAACGGGCCAATCAATGACAGCCTGGACCTTAGCGGGATCCATCTTAATGCCCTCAGCGGAAATAACGGAACCGAGAAAAGGGACAGAGGCGGCATGAAAAGTGCACTTCTCAGCCTTCACATAAAGACAGTTCTCCAAAAGGCGCTGGAGGACGCGTCGCACGTGCTGAACATGAATCGAGAGAGACGGTGAAAAAATCAGGATATCATCCATGTAAACGAAAACAAAAATGTTCAGCATGTCTCTCAGGACGTCGTTAACTAGTGCCTGAAAGACAGCTGGAGCGTTAACGAGGCCGAAAGGAAGAACCCGGTATTCAAAGTGCCCCTAACGGAGTGTTAAACGCCAAATCTTCCTCGTCCCCCTCCCTGATGCGCACGAGATGGTAGGCGTTACGAAGGTCCAATTTGGTGAAAAACCTGGCTCCCTGCAGGATCTCGAAGGCTGAAGACATAAGAGGAAGCGGATAACGATTCTTAACTGTTATGTCATTCAGCCTCGATAATCCACGCATGGGCGCAGGGACCCGTCCTTCTTTTCTGAACAAAAAGAACCCCGCGCCGGCGGGGAGGAGGAGGAGACTATGGTACCGGCGTCGAGCGAAACCGACAAATAATCCTCGAGAGCCTTACGTTCGGGAGCCGACAGAGAGTATAATCTACCCCGGGGGTAGTTCCCGGAAGGAGATCAATACTACAGTCATACGACCGGTGTGGAGGGAGAGAAGTGGCCTTGGAACGACTGAACACCGTGCGCAGATCGTGATACTCCCTCCGGCACCCCTGTCAAATCGCCAGGCTCCTCCTGTGAAGAAGAGACAGAGGAAACAGGAGGGATAGCAGACATTAAACAGGTTACATGACAAGAAACATTCCAGGATAGGATAGTATTACTAGACCAATTAATAGAAGGGTTATGGCGCACTAGCCAGGGATGACCCAAAAACAACAGGTGTAAAAGGTGAACGAAAAATTAAAAAAGAAATGGTTTCGCTATGATTACCAGAGACAGTGAGGGGTTAAAGGCAGCGTCTCACGCTGAATCTTGGGGAGAGAACTACCATCTAAAGCGAACAAGGCCCTGCTCCCCCTAACTGTCTGAGAGGAATGTCATGTTCCCGAGCCCAGGTCTCGTCCATAAAACAGCCCTCCGCCCCAGAGTCTATCAAGGCACTGCAGGAAGCAGATGAACCGGGCCAGCGGAGATGGACCGGAAAGGTAGTACGTGATCCAGAAGGAGAGGCCTGAGAAGGTGCTCACCAGTAGCCCTCCTCTTACTGATGAGCTCTTGGCCTTTTACTGGACATGAGGTGACAAAATGACCAGCGGGAGCCGCAGTAGAGACAGAGGCGATTGGTGATTCTCCGTTCCCTCTCCTTGGCCGAGATGCGAATACCCCCAGCTGCATAGGCTCAGCATCCGAGCCAGCGGAGGAGGGTGGCAGTGATGCGCAGGTGGCAGTGATGTGGAGAGGGAGCAACGGAGAACGTGAGCTCGTTTCCACGAGCTCGGCGACGAAGATCAAACCGTCGCTCATGCGAATAGCGAGAGCTATTAAGGAGTCCAGACTGGAAGGAACCTCCCGGGAGAGGATCTCATCCTTTAACCTCGACGTGGAGACCCTCCAGAAAACGAGCGAGCAAAGCCGGCTCGTTCCAGTCACTAGAGGCAGCGAGAGTGCGAAACTCAATAGAATAATCCGTTATGGATCTATTCCCCTGACATAGGAAGACAGGGCCCTGGAAGCCTCCTCGCCAAGAAACAGAGCAGGTCAAAAACCCGTATCATCTCCTCCTTAAAGTCCTGATACTGGTTAATACACTCAGCCCTCGCCTCCCAGACTGCCGTGCCCCACTCACGCGCCCGTCCGGTAAGGAAATGGCGTAGGCGATGCGGGCTGCGCTCCTGGAGTAAGTGTTGGGCTGGAGAGAGGCTACCACATCACACTGAGTGAGGAATGAGCGGCACTCAGTGGGCTCCCCAAGTAACACGAGCGGGTTGTTGATCCTGGGCTCCGGAGACTCGGAAACCCTGGAAGTGGGCGGTGGATCGAGGTGGAGTTGGTGAACCCGTCTTGTGAGGTCGGAGACTTGGACGGCCAGGGTCTCAACGGCATGTTGAGCAGCAGACAATTCCTCCTCGTGTCTGCCTAGCATCGCTCCCTGGATCTCGACGGCGGAGTGAAAAGGGTCCGGAGCCGCTGGGTCCATTCGTGGTCTGATTCTTCTGTTATGAACTTGAGTGAAGACCCAAACGCGGTTTTAACAGAAAACAGAGTTCTTTAATAAAAAACAGGAATGGCATAAATCCTCTTCCAACGTAGTCAATGGAACAAAGAACGTAGTATAATGCAGGTTGCACCTGCCATGCATGCAGACTCCGACAGGACAGGACAAGGTGGAAGCAAACGAGACGACAGCTTGCTTCTGGCATCAAAAAACACAAACAAGAATCAGACACTGAAAGTAGCAGGAACAGAGAAAGAAATAGAGACCTAATCAGAGGGGGAGAGAGAGAACAGGTGGGGAAAGAGAGAATGAGCTAGTTAGGGCA